>NC_086012.1:2282500-2582500 GCF_030014385.1 Trichomycterus rosablanca
TAACATTAAAACCACCTCCTTGTTTCTACACTCACTGTCCATTTCATCAGCACAGGTTAGGACAGTTCTACAATTACTGACAGTAGTCCATCGGTTCCTCTAAATACCTTTTAAACCTGCTTTCACCCTGTTCTTCAATGGTCAGGACCCCCACAGGACCACCACAGAGCAGGTATTACGTATTTAGGTGGTGGATCATTCTCAGCACTGCGGTGACACTGACATGGTGGTGGTGTGTTAGTGTGTGTTGTGCTGGTATGAGTGGATCAGACACAGCGGCGCTGCTGGAGTTTTTAAACACCTCACTGTCACTGCTGGACTGAGAATAGTCCACCAACCAAATATATCCAGCCGACAGCGCCCCGTGGGCAGCGTCCTGTGACCGCTGATGAAGGTCTAGAAGATGACCGACTCAAACAGCAGCAATAGATCGACCGAGCGAGCGTCTCTGACTTTATATCTACAAGGTGGACCGACTAGGTAGGAGTGTCTAATAGAGTGGACAGTGAGTGGACACGGTATGTAAAAACTCCAGCAGTGCTGGACTTTCACTTTAAACTTCTCACAGCTTCAAGCTTTACGAGCTTCAGCGACTGAGGAACTAAAACTATCAGACCGTAAAAACAACCGACTGGAACCCAAAAACACTCAGAACATTACAGAGCCGAGTGGATTTTTTAACTGGAGTGTTTGGAGCGTTTTGTTGTATTTTCTCACACTCATAAACGTACTCGTGCGCCACAGAAGCCAGAAATGAGGCTCTTGGTGTTCGCTGGTGGTGCCAAATAGTTTCGTTTTCCATGCCAGGGTCAGTCGGGGAACCATTAAGAGACAATAGGAAGATTATGGCGTCCGAGAACCCGGTGACCTCTCTAGATGGACGCATTTTAGGTCATTCTACACTCCTGAGAAGAGGGCGTGTCTAAATTCTTAGATATGTTAACATGCTCCTACTGAGGCGCCTTGATTCTGAGTGATGATCTGACTGAATAACGACGGAGCGAATATAACGCGGTGCAACCAACAGAGTTCCTTCCAAATCAAAAGTAAATCAATTCTTATTAATGTTTATTTTGTATAAAGGTAAGAATTATACGAGTGTCGTTTATTTGTAAGTTCAGGCTGGTCAGGGACAGTTTAAGTGTTTTGGGTACACGGAGGGGGACGTTAGCTGGCGTGCTTAGTGGGTTGTGCCACCTCAGCACACTGGTATGAATGGCCTGAGCGTCTAAATAATCTGCCTTATGAGTTCCATGTCTTATTAGAATCCTCTCTACTGAGGCAGCCAAAGTGCCTTACAGTACTGTCATAGTATACTGTCTAGGCAATTGAGGGTTAGGGGCCTTGCTTAAGGGCCCAACAGTGGCAACCTGGCAGTGGTGGGGCTTGAACCGGCAATCTTTCGATAACTAGTCCAGTACCTTAACCACTAGGCTACAACTAGTGTCGGGTCTGCTTGACTGAAACGATACCACTTTGTGTGTGTGTGTGTGTGTGTGTGTGTGTGTGTGTGTGTGACCGGTACCTCTGGTGTGTTTTTCTTAAACTCGCGGCTCTGGTCGATGAGCTTTTTCCTGGACTGTTCGCTCTCATCTTGTCTGTTGGCCAGTAGCGTGGCAGTGGTGTCTAATTCTCTCTGGAAAAAAACACATACACAGTAATTACACACAGCTCAGCAGGGTGTGGGTGTGTGTGTGTGTGTGTGTGTGCGTGTGCGCGTGCGCGTGCGCGTGTGTGTGTGTGTGTGTGTGCGTGTGCGTGTGCATGCGTGTGTGTGTGTGTGTGTGTGTGTGTGTGTTGTCGTTTGCATACACACAAACAGCGCAGCGGGAGCAAAGCCATCAGAACGTGAGAACAACCTCCGCCGTAGCGCCGCGGGCAGCGCCGCCGGGGGAGTTACGCCCCGTCCACCAGGAAGCCCCCAGCATGCAGTGCGGAGTTTCCTTTACTTAAGTCTCAGTGCAGGAGTTCATACTAATATTACTCTTAATGAACTGTTGCCATGGTGACACTGCTGGGACGAGAAGGATCGTGTCCACAGTCGAGCGAGCTTTTTTAGCTCTGCAGAATTTTGGCGCAGATTGTAAATTAGACAAAGAAAGCGGGACCGGACGCTCCTTCCTGCCATAACAGGCTCTAATCCTATAACGATGTAAAGCTCGCTTGACTGTGAACAACCACGTTTCAGCAGCTTCTGATTCATTGATTTCTTTGCTCAAATTAGCCCTACCTACTGCAGGCAGTTGTAGCCTAGTGGTTAAAGAACTGGACTAGTAATCGAAAGGTCACTGGTTCAAGCCCCAGCACTGCCAGGTTGCAACTGTTGGACCCTTGAGCAAGGCCCTTAACCCTCAATTAGATAAAAGCGTCTGCTAAATGCCAAAAATATAAATGTAAACCTACAGTATATGGGCACAGAGAAGTCGACACCACCAAACTGTTCTTGTAAGCTGCTATATCTAAACTATACGGCCAAAAGTATTTGGACACCTGACCATAAGTGACCTCTGTGATCTTTTCAGCTATAACGACCGCTCTTTTGAGAAGGCTTCTCACAAGACTGAAGCATGTCTGTGGGAATTTGTGCCCCGTCATTTAAAAACTGATGTTGGTCAGGAAAGATTCAGTCGATGTTCCGGTTTATTCCAAAGCTGAGGTCAGGACTGCTTTGTGCATGGGGTACAGTCACGCTGGAACATGTAAGGACCTTCCCTAAACCGTTGCTGCAAAGTTGGACACATAGTTCCCTTATATGATTGATTAATTACACGTTAGTGACCGTTGTTGCTAAAACAGGCTCTAATCCTATAACGATGTAAAGCTTGCTTGACTGTGAACAACCACGTTTCAGCAGCTTCTGATTCATTGAGGTTTTTTTGCTCAAACTAGCCTCATGTACAGTATATGGGCACAGAGAAGTCGACACCACCAAACTGTTCAAGTAAGCTGCTGTTTCTACACGACACGGCATAAAGTATTTGGACACCTGACCATAAGTGACCTCTATGTGATTTTTTGAGCTATAACAACCTCTTTTTTGAGAAGGCCTCTCACAAGACTTTGAAGTACGTCTGTGGGAATTTGTGCCCGATCAGTGAAAAAATGAAATTCAGTCGATGTTCCGGTTTCTTCCGAAGCTGTTCAGTGGGGCTGAGGGCACAGGGGGAACATTCATGCTGGAACAGGTATGGACCTTCCCTAAACTGTTGCTACAAAGTAGAGTAGAGCTTTACTTCATTTATTTTCTACATATTAGGACTCGGTGAGACTGAAACCTGGACTGGATGATTAGGATTTGTCAGGATTAGGATTCTGATCAGGCTGCTGCTTTTTATTGACGTGATGCTACCGCCGTCATATTTCACAGTTTAACCTGGCAGAAGCAATTCCACAGTTCCACTTGACTTCTGCAACCCAGTGATGAACAGTGTAAAGTTTACTAGCCACTCTACTGCCCTCAGGGTTATTTTAAGACATACGACCTGATCTATGCGCTGTGGTTATAGTTTTGTTTAAAATATAATTTAAAAATTAGAAACGGCGTCCCAATACTTTAATCGATATAGAGTTTATTTGTAAACGTGTGTCTTGGTCGTCCTGAAATCCGTTTTCTTTTTCACGTCCCCAACAGGCCGAATGTAAACTTTGCCAACCCGTGGCGCTAGATGCCAGTCTAGCACACGCCACGTTACCCACGCCATCTAAATACAGGGCTCCTGTGTAGCGCCCGTCACCCACATATCGGCTCCGGATGCCAACCGGACTCAATGATCTCGATTACAGGACCCCTGCACCACCACGACGCGAACAAGAACCAAACAAACAAACCCAACCCCCCCCCCCCCCCTCGCCATCACCCACTGTTGCTAACATGACACTTTTATATGCTAATAAAGACTTTTATAGATCTCTGACCCGACAGGGAGTGAACGACATATCACCACAGGCTATTTAGGAAGTATGGGGACATACAGCTGGCACCGTGCCCACCTCAACATGGCAAACATAAAGATCCCGTAACCAGAGCCGCCTCCCCCCCTCCCCCTCCGTTAGGTGCGCACCCTCGAGAGTGATTAGCAGACGCCGCCGTCGTGCTTATTATGCAAACTAATAGGCTAATCACTCGAAAACCTGATTATCGGCGGGTCCCGCGGATCCTTATTTAGAGCGCCGGTTTCTCTCAGAAGCTCTTCAGCCGAGGAAGCGCCGCGGGAGCGCGGAGAGAGAATTACCGCTCGCTTCTCATCAGCGTCATCGTCTTTATCGTCCTCATCGGAGCGCCGCGCCGATCCGGAATCCGAGTACGGGCCGAGGCGTGAACTACAGCGCGGGTTCGTCTTATACGCCGTGTTTATCCGTCCAACTCGCACAGGTCAGGACCATCCACTGGATGAGCGTTTCTGATTACTCTACAATAAAATGAAAACTGAAAGGAAAACTGAGCATCCCTTTGTGAGGTCTATCTCTATAGTAAAGGTGGCCCATCAAACGAATCAAAATGAAGCCAAAAGGAGCCTTTAAAACAAGTCAGGGATCTAAAGAAAAAAAACCCAGAAAAACACATCTCATGTTCAGTCCGTCATAAGGAAATGGAGACAATAAAACTACAACCACAGTACATAGATCAGGACGTACCTGTATGTCCTAAGGCTAAAGGTAAAATGAACACCAGCCGTCACTCTGAGTCGCAGAAGTCAAGCTGTGGTCTTGTGGTCTGATAAAGTAAAACTGTGGAATTGCTTCTGCCAGGTTACACTGTGAAACATGACGGTGGTAGCATCACGTTTACATTTTTGGCATTTAGCGGACGCCTTTATCCAAAGCGACCTACATTACACTTACAGTCTGAGTAATTGAGGGTTAAGAGCCTTGCTCAACAGCTGGAACCTGGCAGTGGTGGGGCTTGAACCAGCAACCTTCTGATTACTAGACCGGTACCTTAACCACTTGGCAACGGCTACCGCATTAAAGAAAAGCAGCAAGGACCGGCAGTCTGATCAGAATCCTAAATATCGAGTCCAGGTTTCAGTCACAGCGAGTCCTAATTTGCAGAAAAGAAATGACTTTGTAGCAACAGTTTGGGGAAGGCCCATTCCAGCTCTGGAGTGGAGGCACTTCACCCTAACCCTTGAAGACCTCAAACTTACTGAAGAACCCCTCTGGGATGAATTGGAATGTCGAACGCAGGTCAGATCTTCTCGTCTAACACCTGCTGCTTGAACGATCACAAATCCCACAGAGGAGTGTAGCCTGTTATAGCCACAAGAGGCCACATATACATGCTCAGTTTTAGAACGGAATGTCCAACAAGCGTCTGCACATGTGTCCACATACTTTTGACCATGTTTAGGTGTAAACACAGTCAGTAACAGATCTTAAACAGGTTCCACTGGTCTGAACCCACCTGACCTACAAACGTCAGCGATTTTTACCCACAATAACAGACCCGACTCATTAACCCCAATTACCCAGGAACTAATGACGGTTCCACTCTGATATGGAACCAATAGCAGAAAGATTCAGCTCGACTCTCAGCCAATCACGGGGCGGTGCTGATGTTATCGGACGCGGCTCCTGTTTACATGTACATATTTGCAGCGAGGCGCGGCGTCCCACGCTGTGTGTGGCGACGGTGGGAACGGAGACGTGAACAGTCGAGCTGTTTAATGGTGTTATAATTTTGCTAATGGAAGCGCTGGGCTGGCTGGGAGCGGCGGAGCTCGTTTCTGCTCGCTGGTAAACGCTGATGGAACTGATTACAGAGAGAAACAGACGCAGAAAAATGTGCAATAAAATGTGGAAACAAAAACACAGAACCAGCTGAGAGAATAAAACGGTCGTCTATAGTATCGTCTTCAAACACCAGTACAATAAACAGACTGGTTTCGTCTACCAGTGCCAGAGCCACGACGATGTTCATTAACGTAGTTTATCTGCTGACTGGTTAGTTTTAAGTTTGGGACGACAAGAAAACGCTAGACAGGGTGGCAAATTGTGTAGACGCCCGACCGGCCAATAGCACCACTGTGACTCCAAATATTGTTATTTCTGTAATATGTGGACAGCTGCAAACAGAGTTTTAATTTCTCTGATTTTTTCTTATTTATTCTCAGATTTTTTTCCTTCTTTTCTTATTTGTTTTCTGATTTCTAATTTTATTTCAGATTTTTTTTTATTTCTTTTCTAATGAATTTTTTTTTTATTTCTGCTCCGATTTTCTTCTGATTTATTTACTTATTTATTCTGATTTTTATTTATTTTCTTATTTCTTATTTTTATTTCATTTTTTTCTCTGATTTTTAATTTTTTTTTCTTATTTCTTTTCTGTTATTTTTCTTATTTATTCTCTAATGCTTTATTTCTTTTCTGATTTCTGCTCAGATTTGTTTTCTTATTTATTTCTTTTCTGATTTTTTATTTATGTTCTTATTTCTGCTCAAATTTGTTTTCTTATTTATTCTCAGATTTTTATTTATTTATTTATTTATTTTTCTGTGATTCTTCTCCTATTTATTCTCAGATTTTTTTTTTCATTTTTAAATTTTTTTCTCTGATTTTTTTATTTCTTTTTTTAGTCTGATTTCTAATTTTTGTTCTGATTTTTTATTTCTTTTATCATTTATATTCTGATTTCTGCTGTTTTTTTTTATCTCTGATTTCTTATTTATTCTTTAATTCTGATTTTTTTATTTCTAAATTACTTACTGATTTCTTATTTCTTCTCCGATATCTGATTTTTTTCCCCCCTTATTTTTTCCTATTTATTCTGATTTTCATTTATTTTCTTATTTATTTTTTTCAGATTTTGTATTTATTTTCTAATGTATTTTCAGATTTCTGCTCTGATTTTTTTCTGATTACTTTTCTTATTTAATTTCTAATTTCTTTCTTAGTTTCTTCTCTGGATCTGACTTCTGTCCTGATTTCTGCTCGTGTAACGCGTTTCCTCTCGATCGGGAGCGATTCGGTCGGACAGTCCACAACAGGCTCCAGACAGACTTCACGCTGGATCACGTCATCCTCTCCCGAACCCGCCCGAGCGCTCCTCTCTCGCCCCGCCGTTACTCACCCTGACAGTTTGAGACTCTCGTCGTCAGGCTATCATCGGGAAAATTACACCAAACAAACACAATCCTCGTCTGAGTGGGAGAGGAAAAAAAAGGCCAAACCCCAAATTTGGAGCGGGCGCTGGCGACGTCGTGAGCTTTTCGCCTCGTCAGCGCTGAGTAACGTTTACAGCTGTGTACACAACTCGCTTCTGCTTCATCTCGCTCGCTTCTGCTCCATCTCCTTCTCTGTGAGAGCACAAAGTCTCACAGAGAAGCTCAAACCAAAGAGAAAAATAAACGCCGAATTATCAGCTCGATTATTGATCTGATCCAGTGATTTCAGTCACACAGTAATAAACCAGACTTTCTACAGGGGGCCGGTTTTAAACAGATATGTGGATACTACCCATGAGCCTTCTTTCCACAAGTTCGGAGTGTGTCTGTGGGAATGTGTACACATTTAGCTTCTATTTACATTTTCAGCATCTAGCAGAGGCTTTTATTCAAACTGAGGGTTAAGGGCCTTGCTCAAGGGCCCAACAGTGGCAACCTGGCATATGTGGGGTTTGAACCAGCGACATTCCAGTTACTAGTCCAGTACCAAGTTGGTAGCATCAAGATTATTTTATATAACTGCGTTCATACACCTGCAGGTAATCTGTGTGGCTTGATGGCCTCTCTAGAGTGGATTCCTGCTTTCAAGGGGCGTCACATGCACCGCAACCCTGACCAGGACAAACAGGTTTGTAATATAGAATAGAAAAAAACTCAACAAGCACAAGGCAGATCAAACAGAGCACATTTTTAATGTCATAGGGCATAAAAAAGTCTAATGAGTGAACAGGATCCTGAACATTTCTGTGGCCTTCAGACTGTTTGTCATGAATATAAAAGTAAATATTAAATTCATATCATATTAATCAGGACACGTCACATCTATGATCAGGATCCAAACCATAACGGGCTCTCCAGCTCCGACTGGATTATTAGCCGACGCTCTTGCTGGACGGCGCCGGGCTAATGGGCCGTGACGCAGTGCTAGCGTTGCGTGTTTTGTGATTGCGTGTTGTTGGCGCTTCTCCCTCGAGACTCGTCGCTTCTTGAGCGTGACTCGTGTGCTAGTTTAACCATTGTGTTCTCAGCCTGTTAAAGCTCCAGTCCAGCTTAACACCCTCCCCCCCCCACACACACACACGTAATAACAGAGGGGGAGGGGCACACACACACACACACACACACACACACCGGGGCAGCCGAGTGTGCAGAGTTACAGTGAGATTCGCTTCAAGGCCTGAAATAAAAAGTGCAGAGAAAGAGACGGCGGTGGCGGCGGCACACTAATAAGCAGCGTGGTCGTCTCGCTCCAGGAGCCACTTTAAAGCCGCCCACCCCTCACCCCTGCCTCGCCCTACACCCCCTCCCCCCCCCCCGTTTGTGCATTTATGTATCGCAGTAGTTGGACGTGTGTTTCTGATTATAAAAGGTCGATCAGATCAGGAGGAATTAGCGCCGGCTTTAAAACACGCTGAAATAACCTTCTAACATAATCGCTATCGGCTAACGACGCAGCGTATGTGATCGCCACGGCTTCAAAGATTCACAAGATACACTACATGGGTTCCAGACCACCCAAGTGTTCTACTGACTGGCATAAATTCCCACAGGCACATTCCAGAACGTTGTAGAAAGAAGTTGTTGAGAGAAGACAAGAGAGAAGAAGAGAGGACGAGAGAGAGGGACAAGAGAAAATGAGAGAGGACAAAAGAGGGACGAGAGAAGACAAGAGAGAACGAAAGAGAGGACAAGAGCGGATGAGAGAGGTACGAGAGAGACAAGAGAGGGACAACAGAGGACGACATAGGGAAGAGAGAAAACGAGAAAGGACGAAAGAGGGACAAAAGAGGGACAAGAGACAATGAGAGAGGACAAGAGAAGGTGAGAGAGCTACTAGAGAGGGACGATAAGACTAGAGAGGTACAAAAGAGGACAAGAGAGGGGCAAAAGAAGATGAGAGAGAATGAGAAAGGGACACGAGAGGATGAAAGAAGATGAACGAGGGACAAGAGAGGACAACATAGGGACGAGAGAGGGACTAGAGAGAATGAAAGAGGACAATAGAGGGATGAGAGAGGACAAGAGAGGATGAGAGAGAGACAAGAGAAAACAACAGAAGGACAAGAGAGGATGAGAGAAGATGAACGAGGGACAAGAGAGTACAACATAGGGACGAGAGAGGGACTAGAGAGAATGAAAGAGGACAATAGAGGGATGAGAGAAAGATAAGAGAGAGAGACAAAAGAGAACAACAGAAGGACAAGAGAGGACAACATAGCGATTAAAGAGGACAATAGAAAGATGACAAAGGACGACAGACAAGGAGAAAGGGACGAGAGAGTCCCCGAGTCCTCTGGTGGGTCATTAGGAGTCTCAGGGCTTCGTGTTACCTCAATTTCACACTGACCGCTGAGGTTGACGACAGGCGGGTCACCAGCTGGACCCCGTGTGTGAGTCTGGGGAGGGGGGGGGGGGGGGGGTCGGTTTGGTTTTCGGGGATCCACGTCCAGACCTGAGACAGACCACATGGGGGGTGGGGGGGTGGGGAAGCAGCTGTAGACCTGATCACGTTCAAGGCCGCTGAATTCGATTAACCCTAAACATCGGAATGCAAATGAGCGCTGGACGAAACGGCGCCGCCCGCCACAGAGGAACAGCGGCGCCGCAATTTATTTTAATTACGCCGCACGTGTCGCATTAGAGCCAATTTGGGAGGCGATTATCAGACACGCTTTGTTAAAAACGAACTCGGCTGAGATGGATGAGCGACGGCGCGGAGGCTGAGCGCCGCTACCGGACCGGGCGTGTCGCGCTGATCCGCTAACCGCTCGGAGATTCGCTGCTGCTTTGGTGTTGGTGGTTTCATGTAGGACTCGTGTATGTTTGCACTTCATGCTTAAATAAAATAATCGTAATGAAAGATCCGGGTCACGAGAACACGCATGACTGTGACAAATTAAAAGAAAACTATAACGGACCAAGGAGCGACCCGTTACCGCTACACAAAGCAGAATCCGGTAATCAGAGACTCAAACGTAAACAGATTTTGGAATATTCACATTAAAATGGCTAAAAATGACATAAATCCAAACTCTCGATGATATAAAGCTTGCTTGACAGCGGACAGCGGCACCTAAAACGTTCTACACTGGGTTCCAGTAGCGCCGACTTCATGCAAGCTTCCTTTCAGTACACGGTTGGAATCCTTGGGGGAAAAAAACACTGTTCCATGTACACTACAAGGCCAAAAGTATTTGGACACCTGACCATGAGCTTGTTGGACACTCTTAGAGCTTCTCACAAGACTGGGAAGTATGTCTGTGGGAATTTGTGCCCGTTCAGCCGCTGATGTTGATGTTTAATGGTGCTGAGGTCAAGACTTTGGTCAGGTCACTCAGGTCACTGGAGTTTCTCTAAACTTCAAGTCTTTATGGATCTCACTTTGTGTACAGACCAGCTTTAGTAGCGACCCAGCGTGCCAGGATGAGCCTGGCGAGCCTCCGTGCCCCCGTGGCCGTTCGTACTTTTCCTCGACGGCCTCCCTGATATTCATCCACATTCCTCAGATGCTCGGCGAGCGATGCCACGTCTAATTAAGAGAAATTACACGGCGCACCAGGGACGAGGAGGAGTGCGGCAGGCGCCACTGCCCGATCTGCAGGTCTTACATCAGAGCCCACGGTAGCAGAGCGAGGGCTGGATGGGTGAAGGGGGGGGGGACGTGGTTGGGGACTGAAAGCCGATTTTGTTTGATTGCTGCTTGATGTTTTCTGGAAGAACGTTTCTGGATCCAGAACTTCAGTGGTGAAGCTGAACCCCCCCGTGGCCAGTTCACCCCCAGACCCCTCCGCCCGCCCCTCCTTCCCCCCAGAAGCCGAACAGGAAGGCATAGCGCAGTTGAAATGAGGCGGCGTGGGCGCACACAGAACCACATCATTTCACCTGGTAATGAACTGAGGGCGTAGAGCGGCGCAACAAAAGCTCCATTCTACCCGCCACACACGCCCGACTGTCTGCGTTCATACCGCGCATACAATTAGCATCTCTACCGACAGCGTGAAAGAATGTTTCACATATCGAGCTCAGCTAATCCCGCTCCAGGACTGAAAGTGAGCGTGAACCGGGTGAGAACTGGACGTGACGCCGCTGTTAGTCGGGTATGCCGACAAACAGACGGCCGATTGTTAGCCGTGACGAGCGCGTATTGTTGTGTGACGTGAGCCGAGAGCTGAATGGCGCACGGGCACGTCTTCCCGACACAATGATCTTTATCTCGGGGTTTAGACGCCGCACGTTTGCATGGCAGAGGGTAGAAAGTGTGACGCGTGCCCACGCCCGTCTGAGCTGCACATGACTACGACGGCGCCTACGGCGGTGCATCCTGTACGAGTTGCGTCTGTGGGCGTGGACTCGCTCGCTACACGACATCCTGACGATCCGCCTGAGACGAGCGCCGATCGTAGATACGCTGACTGGAAGATGCTGAAGAAGTCGTTCGGGTTGCTAAACCACAACAGAAACCTTCTGCACTTGGTGTATCGGATGTGAAACCACAACGCCGCGTGGGCCGCGCGATTCTTTTCTTCTTTTACAACAGAAACCTAAACATAGAACCAACGACACGATAGCATCACCACACCACACACTCGGAGGAGCTTCAGCAGCTTCGTCTTTCGGCGGCTCCTGTATTTAGAGGTCACGTCATATCTGCGATTGGTTCACTTGCTAAATCATCCAAGTTTGGCGACGCCAGCGTCTGTGTGGGGACGTGGTTGATACTACAAACCTGCACCACACCTTCTAAAGTCTCACTCCAAACCCCTGGCCTAGATTTTGAAACAGCTACAGCAAATCGGTCTATTCAGACGATCGATCGGCTATGAATCGGTATCGGACGATTTTTAATCAAAATATGCTATCGGCAATCCGATATCTCCTGAAAGTAGCCGATCCGATCACTTGATATATAAAGATCACGTTAAGCTTAACAGCTCAGTGGATTGATCCAGACTTTGAGCTACGAAGCACCAACCATCGCATAAAAATTCGTCAACAATCGTACAGAAACCATCGTGAAAGCTCTTCCTGACCTAAAATAACATCATTAACGTTGTGCATCATACATACGATGTAATTTTGCTGATTGTAATATTTACTTTAAAAAGATAATTCAACCCGGTCACATCGGAGTCGATTCTATCAGCACGTTATATAAACTCCTGGTTCACTTTGGTAAATCGTGAGCGGTTCTTGCTTGTGATGTAGATGAGAACAGAAAACGTTACAGAGCCAATCAGAGGCAAAAGTTTATTCATTACCAAATTCGTTAGTTCAGGATCATCTGCTGAACTTCATCATCAGAAAACTTTTAGCTACTTAGACGGAACGAGTCTGACTCGGTTACAGATCTGTGGTAATAGCAGTTTAATTAAGCTTTTTAATTGAGCTTTTTAAATGTAAGAGAGTCACACAGAATGTTCTGTAGTAGCTGGTGTTTATTTAAAACCACGACATTTAATTAATAACAGTAAACACGGAGAGATAACTGAGAAGAGAAACTTACGCTTCACGTAAAACGAATCGACTCATGAATCAATGAATCACTTATAGCGATACTGTGAACAAAGCGTCTCTACTAAAGGCACACACGAGGCTCTTTTTAAGTTTATTTACTTTATTTACTGCTAAATATTATTTACGAAATATTATTTACGAGCTGAATATCGATTCTTTTCTCCCAGGTTTAAGATTCTTTTGTTTTATTACTAAATATTTTACACTCGGGTTCTTCTTCATGTAAGCAGCACGCGCGAGCGAGCGAGTGACCTCGTTTAGGAACTGGACTCTAACGACTGTACAAGGTGACCCGGCGTATCCAGCGGCGCTGAGGAGATACCTGAACCTCTGCTGCAGAGAGATGGGCGACTCTCACAGGAACTGGAAACCGCCTGTTTTCTTCAGATGAGAACAGCTTCACATATTGAGAAGCACTTTCAACAGCAGACCCCCTGTTCCCCCTCGGGTTCCGTTACAATAACAGACTGAACAGAAGTTCTGAACAAAGGAACTTTCCTTCTGTGCTTTGGATGGATGGATGGATGGATAGATAGATACTAGTACAAATAAAGTAAGCAGGGTGAAGCGAATGGCATCTGGCATAATAATAATAGGAGCAGTAGAGTATCTATCCTTATACACAATATATACAGATATATAAATATAAAAATAAAGATATCATTATAGGTATGAATATATACAATAGGAGTAATAACATACACTGTATTATATATAGAGATAAATATTAATTATAATATATATGTATATCAGATAAAGGCAAGAATGAGCATAATAGTGGTAATATACAGATAATATTAATGATATATAGATAATAATAATATAGATTTTAACCAATACATACGGTACATACAGCTATAAATAAAGAGAAATACAAAAAATATGTAGGCTTGGATTTAAGGCTAGTAGTGGTCTAGTTGCTATCAACCTGGCCGGCCATCTGACAGGCACGATGGTACACGGAAAGTGCAATGCTGTTCTAATCCGAGCAGAACTTCTGGGTTCGAATCTCAGCTGTGCTATCAGTTGACCAGACGTCCACACAGACATGATAGGCTGTACCTGAGGGGGTCGAAGCCCTGCTGATGGACTGGCGCCCTGTACAGTGCGCCCTTGGTTATGCCCTGACCGAGATAAAGCAGTTGATGAAATGACATTGGGGGGGGGGCAACAACATAAACAAAGCTATGCTATTGTAACTTGTACGTTATTGGTTTATTTAATTAGATATTTGGGTTTTATCGCCATGTTTAACACATATGTGTCATTTAATGGCAGAACAGGTGTTATTTTATTTTGTCTTTATATTCTGGTACATTTTATATTTTCATTTTTATTTTTATGACTTAAAGCAGATTAAAACTGTTCTTGTATGTCTTGTGTAAGAGTCTCTTTGTTTACTTGTTGTCTTTCCTTGGTGTGTTAGTACATTATTGGTTAACCATCGACTAATGACGCTCAGTTATCGGTTACTGGAATCAAGACAAGAGAAGCCAGAGTAGCAGGATGACCGGAAAACATCAGCTACAGGAACAACAGTTACACAGTAAACAAGAGCAGTAACGTTCCTGCACACCATGCTGAGCTCTCCAGAGATGCTCTAAAATCTCCTCAAAACATTAACAACAATAAAAGCCGTCCTAATACATCCGGTCACGTATCGGTTACTCATCAGCTACAGTTTTAACACGGAGGTTTGGAGGTTACGTCCCTGCCCTCGCGGCTCTGAGGGGTTCAAAACTCAACAGCAGCACCAGCGCATTTTTCACCCTCGCATCACAGGCGGCAACGGCGAGGGCGGAGCCTCCAGATAGGACCGATGAGTAGAGAACCGCTTCTGGAACCAACGTCACAAACCGTGACCCTATTCATACCCCGAACCCCCCCTTCCCTCCACCCTCCAAAAAACAGCAGCACAAGAAACGTCTTGTCTCTTTCATCTCAGAATTAATGGCTCCACCCATACAGGAATGCAATCTGGGCCTCTCGGAGGAGATTAGGAGGCGAACGTGGCGATACCAGCCTGGAAAAAAAAAGACCGGACGCGGGGAGCAGGAGACGCGGGGCTTCTGGGATTAATGGCATCCAGATGTTGTACAGGACTGAGAAAGTGTGGGACGCTCATCTGCAGATGTGACCGATGAGGCGATGAGGGCAAGTTTATGGAGAATGATGAGTAAACAATGGGATGCGACCTCCTGGACTCTTGTTTTGTGTTGCGTGTCTGAGACGGACCGCTCGTCTGGTTAATTATTGTGCTAACAAACATGGATGAGAAATAAAGAGGGAAGAACAAATAATGATTATCGGTTTCCCCATGAGTCCAAGCAAACGTGGGAGAGCCCAGCGGCTACCGAACCGTCTCGGTGGTGCATCTCTTACAAAATTAAGACTGTAGGAGGCTTGCAATGCTTCAAAAAGCAAAGAGTCAAAAGTATGTGGACACCTGAGCGTAAGCTCATAATTTATTGATTTATTTATTAGGATTTTAATGTCATGTTCTATACAACTGGGTTCCATTCATGACAGAGCAGGTAGTTACACAGTCACGGACAATTTTGTATCTCCAGTTCACCTCACTTGTACGTCTTTGGACTGTGGGAGGAAACCCACGCAGACACGGGGCGAACATGCAAACTCCACACAGAAGGGACCCGGACCGCCCCGCCTGGGAATCGAACCCAGGACCTTTCTGCTGTGAGATGACAGTGATACCCATCGAGCCACCAGTAAGCTCATAATAAGACACATCCCATTGCATCTTCCTCCAACCTCTTTGATGCTATAACAGCCTTCACTCTTGAGTAGGCTGGAGTTTTTTAAACACCTCACAGTCACTGCTGGACTGGGAATAATCCACCAACCAAAAACATCCAGCCAACAGCGCCTGTAAGCAGCGTCCTGTGACCGCTGATGAAGGTCTAGAAGATGAGCGACTCAAACAGCAGCAATAGATGAGCGATCGTCTCTGACTTTACATCTACAAGGTGGACCGACTAGGTAGGAGTGTCTAATAGAGTGGACAGTGAGTGGACACTGTATTTAAAAACTCCAGAAGCGCTGCTGTGTCTGATCCACTCATACCAGCACAACACACACTAACACACCAGCACCATGTCATTGTCACTGCAGTGCTGAGAATCATCCACAACCCAAATAATACCTGCTCTGTGGTTGAAGAACAGGGTAAAAGCAGGTTAAAATACTTTGTAGTTCTACAATTACTGACTGTAGTCCATCTGTTTCTCTGCAAAGTGCTTCTATATGGTAAGTGGAGCTGATAAAATGGACAGTGAGTGTAGAAACAAGGAGGTGGTTTTAATGTTATGGCTGATCGGTGTATATAACAATGTTGTTGGACCTTTGGTGGCTTGTCGGTGTTGCTGGTGGACGCTGCATGATTCCGTCGCTCAGGTTATTTGGATTATTGTATTTTTTTTTGGAGGGGGCGGGTCAGCAGCGGGAAATGCCTAGAAGGGCTCAAACTGCACGGCAGCAATAAAGCCTGGTATGAAGCAGCCACCATTAATAAAAGCACTCAGCTGGACGTGACTGATAAAAGCTCAGACTGTGCGGTGGCTACAAAAAGCTCTCGCTGCAGGAACCCTCGCCACCATTTATCTTCTCCGTTATCCACACGAGCTTCAGCGTGGCTCAGAATTCAGTATTTATTAATATTGAAGACGGATTTGGTTGTAGGGTGAACTGTGTGATGCCCTGTGATGGATCGGCGCTCGACGTTCCTGCTTCACCCCGACTGGTTCGACCTAAAGGTTCTACTTTTGTGGATCGATAGCCGGAATGAGCGTGAACGAGCAGGTCCTGGATGAGCAGAAGAAGAACATGTGACCTGTTAACCGGGCCGGGCTGATGTTCTGTTCCTCATGAATACTTCAGACCTCTCAGCCACGATCGTACATTATTAACCCGGCGAGGTGAGGAGCTCCAGAGAGGACCAGACAAAACGACTTTCTGCAGCTTTTTTCCTTTCATCTTAACGAGGCCACACAGGGCGGGCACGCCCGACGAGATCAGCCGAGGGCTTCAGACAGCGGCGGAGACGGAATTAAAATCGTACAAGTCACCGATGAGCGTCGATGTGATGGGGCGACTAAAGGAGACGACGTTCGCCTGGCTTCGGCGACCGATGTGACGTAATTGCGGAGAAAGCGAACGACCACGGACGTCGCTCAGAGGCTTTGCTCGCCTTGTCGCGCACGTGGAAGCTGGGCGAACTCCGTAGACGACGTCACGCCTGTGATTGGTCGGGGGAAAAAAGAGGCGTGCCATGAAAACGAACATGGATTTTAAGATGTTTGTTTGTTTTGGTTACATTGATGACAGGAACGGTAGTTACTCATCAGTTCACAAGTTTTAACATCAAACACACTCATGGACAATTTAGCGTCTCCAATTCACCTCACTTGCACGTCTTTGGACTGTGGGAGGAAACCGGAGCACCCGGTGGAAACCCATGCGGACACGGTAAGAACATGCAAACTCCACACAGAAAGGACCCGGACCGCCCCACCTGGGGATGGAACCCAGGACCTTCTTGCTGTGAGGCGACAGTGCTACCCACTTAGCCACCGTGCCGCCCCGCGTTTTTGGTACACGGAGGGAGACGTTAGCTAGCGTGCTAGCGGGTTGAACGTCTAAGTAAGTAGTGCGTCTAAATAATCTGCGTTACGAGTTCGATATCTTATTAGAATCCTCTGTACTGAGGCAGCTGATCAGGTAGGCAGCAGGAAGCGAGGCAGCTCACTAGGCTTTCAGACAGACGCTTTATTCTGATACACGACCCCTCGCCGTTCCCGCTCAGCACCGTCATCATCCATCTTCACCCAGCCAACAGCTTCAGAGGAGAAAAAAAAAAAGCCTAATTCATGTAATAAAAGCCGTTATTAAATGATAAAAGTGAGCGCTCCAGAACAGACGCCACCATTTTTCACCGGACGCCGACTGTAACGCCTCGTCGCCTTTGAAAGCTCCTCCAGCGGCACGGCGCGGCAATCGAAGACGACACAAACCGGCCATTGTGCGTCGCGCGGTGCCGGCGTGTAATTACATAAAGAGCAGGGCCGAAGCGCCAGTGAATGGAGCGTCATGGAATTCCATCAATAACCCCCCCCGCCCCAGCTGCACTAAAAAGCCGCCGCCGCCCTTGTTGTGGAAACAAAGCCGGCCACAATGCCGTCTTGTTGTCCGATTGCGTGTTACCCTGTGCATGTTACCGCATGATTTCATTAGCTGAGGGACGGGGGGAGGGGGACGGGCGGGAGGTACAGTGGGAGGGAGCGGTACGCTGTTCTGTTACTCGTGATAGCAGACGGGGGGTTTACCTTCGTTCACCTTCATTCCAGGGAGCGTTTCAGCCTACCGCTGCCTTTTGTCCCTGTAAAGCCACACCTCACACACAGGAGGTCAAACATGATATTATTAGAAACTGTAAAACTTAGATTTGATTTCCTGATGCACCCTGACAATCTCTGCTGTGCTGACTAGCACACGTCTCCGCCGATACCTGTGAAACCGCTGGACGACCCGCTGGACCTCTGGAATAAGCATCAGATCCAGGGTTACAGCTCCACGTGTATCTGTGTTTATCTGGATTCTCCTCCCTGTTTCACTTTTAAACTTGTGTTACAGCTCCAGCTTCTGAGAAACCGTGAGAATTAGAATCAGCTTCTCCCAGAGTCTAAAACGCTTCTGGTTGAAAATAAAGCTTAACGTGGTTTAATGTAGTAAAAGAAGGAGACAGGAGCACTAAACTTCTCTTCATTATTACTGCTCATAAGTTCCTCCACTAATCACATTCCTCACTCGCTGTTTTACTACAATAAGTCACTTTAATTGTTGTTCGTATGGCTTGAGTCGCTTTTACTGCGTCGTATCAAACAGTTCGTCTCATTGGAGGAGCTTTGAAAAGGTCAGCGATAATCCGAGTCAAAGTTCAATCAGGTGAAGCACAAAACTCCCAATACAGAGGATTTGCATGTGCTTACACATCTGGGTTAAGTGCCAAACCAGTTGCTGAGACCCCAGCTGTCTGGTCAAGGCACCAGTCATGAGGTATCCCTGTATTCATAACAGAAACATCTCTGTGAGACACTAGAACTGGTAAACTGGGGAAACTGGGGAGTGTGTGATAGTCTCGCGCTCCTCGGCCAGTGCAGGGGTTCTACGAGTGCCAAAAGGATAGCGACATGGGAACTGGAAATGATTAAATTAAGTAAAATATGTGAAGAGCGAGTCTACGGGAGGGAGCTAAAGAAAACAGAACCAGAACTAGACGGTTTTGTTATCTTATGGTGCGATTTTTCATCATTTGTGTAACATCAAAGGTCGTCGAGGTGATGGGGCTTTTGGACAGTTGGAACGGTAAATGTTTGGGGGGCAAGATTAAGAAGTGGGGCAGGATTAAGAACCCCTCTCCTCTGATCAGACTGTACAACCCGGGCACTTTTATTACGGCTTCACTGACCAACCCATTTTTTACAGGAAAGTTGTAGCCACACTAGTAATCAAAAGGTTGCTGGTTCATGCCCCACCATGGTCAGGGTGCCAATGCTGGGCCCTTGAGCGAGGCCTTAACCTTCAATTGCTTGGACAATATACACCGTCACAGTACTGAGTCGCTTTGGATAAATGCCGAGAATGTAAATGTAAATGGTCAACAATTGTGGTTACCGTGACGACTCTAATCGTATTGTTCTCTCGGAATTCTTTCGGACTCGTTTACGTCGACCGAAACCACCCCATAACACCTCGGCTACAGAGGTACGACGTCGGACGAAGCAGATTTTAAACGGAACAAGTCTGTGCCCGGACTACCAACACGCACAAAGCACAACGACGATCTGGCTCTCGTTCCAAACTGCCGGGCAAACACACGGCACTGTTGACCGAATGCCCGAAAACAATGAGGACCTTGAGCGTCAGCAAGGGCACGGGCATGCGAACTCAGCGCGGGGGGCAAACGGGTCAGCGCCAGCCTACTCATTAAAAAGGCTGAGCGACCGACGGCACGACTGGCCCGTGGAAGAATCGCGTACTGTCCCGTCTGTCAACATTCTGCCCAGAGAATGCCCGTCTAGACGAGTGTCGTCCCACTGCTTATTAGGGACGAATGGTTGCCAACATCATCGTGTGGTCGAGGAACTCGAGAGTCACTGGTCAACATGCTAATTTAGACATGATGTAAAGAAAAGACGACGCTTGTAAGAACTGGTCTTGAAGAATCTGAAACCCGTGGTCAAACATGGCACCGGTTGGCAAGATACCTTATCTTGGCTGCCCCGGGCTTCACCAGTCTTAGCGTGGGCACAGTCAAGCTGTTAATCGCTGCCATGGTCCTACAACAGAACGTCTAACAAGCTCATGGTCCGGTGTTCCTGAATACATCCCTACAAGCTTTGCCAACCTGGATTCGGGCAGTTTCTCATTTTTCTCCCAGTTTATCGTAGTCAATCTGTCTTCCGCTGCTGGTGGATCCCTGATTGCAGTCGAGGAGGGTATTTTGCTGAGCACGCCTCCTCCGACCCACGTGCAGCCCTTAGTGGAACCATTTTTCGCCTCTCTATCTGCCAATCACGGACCTTACACAGAGTTTGAAGACCCCGCCCACATAGTCCGGTCATCCCACCCTAGCAGAAACGTGTCTGCTGCAGGCACTGTCGATTATGCCCGCTAGATGGCGCCCAGCCGACCGGTCGCAACCGAGGAGTTCAGAATCTCGGCGCTGGAGTGCTAGCGGATTATCCTGCTCGTTTATCTCATTGTTAATGGCAGATTGGATGCCAAGAATCTGAAATACCATCTTAATCTGGTCAATGGGGTTTAAGTCTGGGCTTTGGTTGGCCTACTCAGGGACATTCAAAGATTTGACCTCAAAGCCACTCCAGTGTTGTTTTGGCTGTATGTTTCAGGTCATTGTGATGTTAAAGGGCGAACTGTCGCCTCACTCGGAGTTTGGTGGAGCATTTACAATTTTCCACATTTAGCAGACACCTTCATCCAAAGCGACTTATAGTGCTGGGACAGTGTACAGTCCGAGCAATTGGGTTAAGGGCCTTGATTAAGGGCCCAATAGCAGCAACCTTCCGATTACTAGTCCAGTAGGTTTTCTTTTAGGATGCTCCTGTATTTGGCTGGATTATTTAATGCCAGCTAGTCAATAGTTGGAATCCAATTCTTGCCACAGATAGAGGGATTAATGGATAATCAAAGCAAACATGATGGACCAGACGAGAATTTGGAGTGACACATCGAAGCGTCTTTAAATTCTCTTAAAATCTCTTTACATTTCTGTCTGATTCGGTTTAGACGACATTTACATCCATTTACGATCAAATCCACAATACAAAGAGAGCAAAATGTTGGTGGGGAGGGGGGCGTAGGGGTCTGAATACTTTCTGAAGTCATTGTACGAGGTCCTTCCGATTCTACGCGAACGTTTAACCTCGACTGTGTTTCCCACTCCAGCATAAGACTCAGCATGATTTTAAAAAAGCAGTCCGCTTCAAAAGTGCACGTTTATAGTGGCGTAAAAAGAAATAAATCCCGTATTGTGTGAAATGTTTGCGATTTTCCTTCAACCGTGTTTACATTTTTCAGTTTAGTGTAACACACGACAGGAAAGCGAGCGCTCGCACCGTACGGCAGATCAATAAATCATCATTTACCTTCCCGCTTCAAATCAGCAGCGCTGAACGTCGCCGGCGGTTTCGGGTGCGTCGGCCGAAGGCCCCTCGCGGGCGCGACGTTTCGCGGGCAAATGAAGCAGAGCGATTTAATTACAGCATCGGTATCAATTCAACAACCAGGAACAAAAAAAAAAACCAACAACAGGTTCGAGCGAACAGGAACGCAGGACCATCTGAACTATACATCACTGTCAGTTCCAGCAAGTGCCAACACCCGAACTGCATACAAACCGCGAGGAAGGAGGAGGGGGGGGCGCAGGAGGGGGAAAAAGAAAAGCAAACCCGAGGCCGAGCCGACCGGCTCACCTTCCTCTGAACAACCCCCAACCATTATTCAGGGTCACCCCTTTGAGTAGAGGGGAAAAAAAAGGACATCAATCTTTCCTCTCTCTCCAGCGGGGCGAGTCGAGTTCACACAGATTCTCGCTCGCCCACATCTGGAGCTCATTTTCTGGAGCTCCTGAAAAGTTCAGGTCACTATTAATAACCACGAGGAGCCGAGCTCAAGTTCAGCCAAGTGTCTGAGCTACCTCCCTGACTGACGTCTCTTAAGAAGCCGTTATGAGCACTGTAAAGAGCGTCGTGTATAGAACACGGACGTGAACATGAAGCGTTCAATGGAAACAGAACTGTACTGCTGCACTAACGTACGGGCGCTGGGGTACAAGTCAGGTCAGAAGTCATTACGGGTGAATCTGTACGTACGCTTCGATATGGTGTGAAGTTTGATCAGTACCGAGAACTGAAACTGAAAGCGGTGAGGTTTAAACGTGTAGTTTCTCTCTTCTAAGTCTGTGTGCGTGTCAACAACCCATGTTGCGAGGTATACGATGCTAAACGCTGTCTCCATTGATGCCTCTTTATTGTCCATAACACCCGATAGCTCCCAGCAGTGGGAGGAACCCCTAAAATTGCCTGCTTGCATCACGCTTCCTCTCCACTAATGCCGATCCCCGCTCTGATTGAGGAGAACGAAGCTGACCCACAAACGCTCCGACAAGTGGGCGGCAGCCGTATGCATTTTTTCACCTGCACTAGGCGAGTGCTGATGCGGATCAGCCCTGTGTACGGAGAGACACACCCTGATAAACGCACTCCTTCCCCGCCCCTGTGCAGGCTACGAGGAGACCCTATCCGGCTCAATATCCCACCCCTATACGAACAACAAGCCAATCGTTGTTCACGTGGCCGCTCAGCCCAGACGGATGGCAGAGCTGAGATTCGATACGATGTACTCGAGATCCCAGCTCTGGTGTGCTAGTGTGTGTTTTATTTCTGAGCCACCTGAGCGGCCCTAAATTTGTACTCAGTCCTGATTAAACTCAGATCAACACTAAATAACCAAAATTCTGTGGACAACAGATCAGAAGATTATTGGATCTTGTTCCAAAACCATGCAGTTCATATGGAGCCACAAAAGACCACTCACAGGTCAGACACTGATGCTGGACAATGAGGTCTGGTTTTCAATCGACGTTCCAATGTCGAGCTTAGGGCTCTGCGCGGGCCGCTGAGGTTCCTCCACACCAGACGCATCAAGCGTGTTTACGCTCCTCGTTCGGTGCAGTCGTGCTGGAACAGGAACGGCCCTTAATCAAACCGCCGGCTCAGTGTTGCTGAAACACGAGAACTTAATACTCAGGACGGCGTGTAGACACACAAACGAATTCTGGTTGTTAATTTCTCCACCGTAAACTGCCTAAAATACATAATTACAGCTCGCGGTGTCATTTATGGATTATGTCGTGACTTCTTCGTGGATTACTTTGTTCATTCTTGTCTGTAGAGGGGATTTTTAGGGATAAAGGAACGCTTTTAATGATTTAGGGAGAGTTTAGTCACCCGTGTAAGAGGTGTGTGGGTACTGAGGTGAACGTACTAGGGATGCACCGATGACCGATCCGATATTAAGATCGGATATCGGTCCCGATATCACCAAAATGAGATGGATCGGATATCGGATAATCAGGCCGATCCATGGGTCCGATACGCTCACTTTAGTTCGTTTGCGAGGCATGCTAAGCCCATACAGGACGCGCTGCTGACGTACGGCGTATAAGCCAAAGAGTCAGCTGCATGGAGGTATTTCACGCTTGCTATGCTAACAAGTTCGATTGCAACATGTTTATTACTCAGGTTTAGCTGCTATATTTTATTTTGAATTACTGTTTGCACTAAATATTTACAGATAAGTTTATTTGAAAAAGTTATTTAAGCTACTACTGTTTTTCTCATTGTCAGCAGCTACATTTTGGGTGTGTTCGAAAACCTAAGGAGCTGCCTCGCTGCCTTACTGCCTACATAAGCGGCTGCCTCAGTAGAGAGGATTCTAATAAGTCATCAACTCATAAATCAGGTTATTCGAACGCATTACACAGCGATTCCATCGGGTTTAGGATTTAGCATCTTGCCATTAAAAACAGTGAACTGAGGTAGCACAGCGCTAACGCTAACGTCAATATAACATTTCCCTTCATGTACCGATAACCGTTACATTTCCTGACAAGCTCGAACTTGCAAATAAAGACACTCGGTATAAGTTTATACAAGTTAAAAATCAGTAATATTTTATTTACGTTTGATAATAACTCCATTCGTTTCTCCGCCCCTTTCAGCTGTGTTTATTTTTCTGTAAGAGAAGCGCACCCGACCCGCAATGAATGCTGGGATTGCTTTGGTCACCAAGGCAGCGTCGGATGCTTACTCGTCGAGTGAAAATAACACTGAAATATTAAGATGCCTGTTTATTATTTTATTGACAAATAAATAGCAGTTCAGTACATTTATATCTGTGTTAATTATATTTTTAATGTTTAAGTCGATCCTGATGCCTTAAGTCTTTCTCACATGATAAAGTATACGGTTTATTAATTCAACAATGGTATCGGATCGGTATCGGGTATCGGCCGATATGCAAAGTATATGTATCGGATCGGTATCGGAACTGAAAAAGTTGGATCGGTGCATCCCTAGAACGTACTGTAACACCTTTACAATGACGCCATAAAACTGATGATGAACGGCATTCTTACATCGATCATACCAGCATTACAAACTCATCTGAACGAAGCGATTGTTCTACCAGCAGCAGACTTGGAGAACCATTTATCGTGGTCCCCATGCTTTCTGCACAGGTGCCTCTATCTGCTAAGCAGGGCCCTTACACGGCATTTGAATACCCCACCCACTTAGTCCGGTCATCCCACCCAGCAGACAGGGTGGCCAATTACCGTCTGCTGCAGGCACTGCCGATTGTGCCCACTAGATGGTGCCCAGCCGACCGGTGGCAGATCCGAGATTCGAATCTGTTCAGAATCTCGTCGCTGGTGTGCTAGTGGAATTTCCTGCTGGGCGCCTCTTTCGAGCGGTCTTCAAACCCCCTGCTAGTCTGAGGACCGCTTTGTGCCTACTTAGCTTTGTTAATACTAATGCGCCGATCGTTAAATCTACTAGACTGGTTAAGGTCATTACTCCAAATGAAATATGAGCCGTTTTAGCTGGTTGCTGGTGAAAAAAAACAAGGAGGAACTGGTAGCTTAGTGTTTAAGGTACTGGACTGTAAATCAGAAGGTTGCCGGTTCAAGCCCCACCCCTGCCAAGTTGGCACTGTTGAACCCCTGAGCACGACCCATCAATTTCACAGACACAACCAGGACCTCTGCACTCCCCTTGCTGCCTGATCAGGAGCTGATCGGTACCAGCAGGATGTCCTTCAGCAGTCGCGTCTGTGAATAAGACGTGATAACTGACACTAGCGGCGTCTGCTTTACAGTGAAAGGAATTTCCTCAGCAGGATCTGTACATGTTTACATTCCTACCAGTGTAGACTTACCATTAACAGCCATCCGTCGGCAATGGACAGGTGGCGCTGGCATCTGTCCGTGTGTGAGCTAACATTAGCCCTGTCCGGGACGGAGAACATTTATCCAACCATGTAATACTGGAATACTGGTTGTCATGAGCATGTGGGACGATCTAGTGGAGATTTTAGGGTCTTCTTCAAAAAAAATGGACGCTCCTGCACTGGTCGGAACACTGGTTTGGCCCGTGTGTTGTTTGGATTGGCAAAGTAATTCCATGTAATTGGTGGCAAATGCATCAATAACCAATAACTAATCTTCAGTTTTAACCCGATCTCACAAAATAGTTCATTTACACGACAGACTCTCTCTTGAGGACGTCGTTTACGGTTAAAAATGCAAGTTTTACAGCGGTTCTGCTACTAGTACGGAGCTCATTTATCCAGATGCTACACGTACCCCTTTTTTCCGCTTCGTTCCAGTTCGCGAACTTGATTTTGATCCCAAAAAAAGAGGTTCCAGACAGCGAACTAGCGTTCCAATCTGGCACCACAGAATACTTGGTTTATCTGCGCGAACCGTGACGTCATCTGTGGGCGCGTCACAGTGTCGAGGTTTGAGAAACTGCAAAACCGTGTTTGTGCTGAACTTTTATTTTTTAAAGTCACCTGATTACATTTAGATTTACATTTACATTTTCAGCATTTAGCGGACGCTTTTATCCAAAGCGACTTACACAGTGAGCGGAACACGATGAGCAATTGAGGGTTACGGGCCTTGCTCAGGGACCCAACAGTGGCAACTTGGTGGTGGCGGGGCTTGAACCGGCAACCTTCTGTTTACTAGTCCAGTACCTTAACCACTGAGCTATCACCGGCCCATTACTGAACTGTGTGGTATGACGTGGAGCTTTTAGACTGGATTTGATGGTTATTTCACACAGATGTTTGTTCGTGTCGTGGAACTTTAGTGATGTTTTATCGCTCGGGCCGAGCGCTGAGCAGATCGGCTATCTGCGCCGAGGGCCGAGGCGAGAGCGAAGCGCAAAACGCTTCTCACGTGATGAACTAAAGAAAACAACAACTGCGACAAATCACCGACAGCTGATCGATGCTTTTTACATAAAAACGAACATCTGTAACTACAGCACAAATCCCCACACGTAATCTACACGCTCCGCCATCATGATACTACTTTTCTTTCGTTGTGTAACACCCACCGTTGATGATGCAGGCTTGGTTCCCAAAAACTGCTGGAAACGCGGGTCGGTTCTCTACAAAACACCAAGGTTTGAAGAAATCTGAACAGAACCGGTTCAAGAACCAGAGTTCTTTTAGTGGAACACAGCTGACAGAAATATCCCGCCATGCATTAAGTGACCCAGAATAACAGAAAACACTGACAGTGCTCTCGAAAACCTGGAGTGTCTGGATCCTTCAGACCTGCAGACAGACAAGAGCTGGTAAATTACAAGGTTTACTGGCCCTCGAGGCAGCGAGGCCTTCGTCTGTGAAGTGCCGACAGTCATTAACCTTGTTGATTTAATAAAGAGGAGAAGAAAAGCGCTCAGAAAGCTCAGAAATGTAAACCGAGGAGAAATAAACCCTGCAGTTTCTGCCGCGCTTCTTCCAGAGAAGATCCACCATCGTTCGGAGCGGCCGTGAATGGAGCTCTGTTCTGCAACAAAGACGAGGAGGCCGCGTCGTGTCAGAGAGGCTCTTTTAGCTAACCACACACACACACACACACATTATATACACACATTACACACACACCTCTGGGGAACATCGAGGCTGAAGCTGCAGGTAAAATGGTGTTTTGCATAGCCTCCGTTTTCTCATGCAAACCGTTATCGTTTAATGACGGCTGGATTTCATCAGTGGTTTTGTTTTCCCTGCGTGCACACGGCTCGGCTTTTATCTCGAGAGCACTGGAGCCGTAAAACGTTCACCCCTTAACGCTTCTACGCTTTACATAAACACTTCAGGTAACCGTATTTCTTCATGCAAAGCAGCTGATAAAACAGTGTTACGTTCCAAGGTTGGAAGTCAAACAGAAATCGAGTGACCTTGTGCTGCTTCTGGAAGGTTAATATCAACAGTGTGGGCATGTAGCTGCCAACCGGAGAGAGCATAATGATGTGGAAAAGCTCTGACGGGAATATTATGGGGGTTTTAGGTTAGATTAGGATCCCAAACGTTTGTTTGTTTGTTTGTTTATTAGGATTTTAACGTCGTGTTTTACACTTTGGTTACATTCATGACAGGAACGGTAGTTACTCATTACACATCAGTTCAGAAGGATAATTTAGTATCTCCAGTTTAACTCACTTGCACGTCTTTGGACTGTGGGAGGAAACCCACGCAGACACGGGGAGAACATGCAAACTCCACACAGAAAGGACCCGGACCGCCCCGCCTGGCGATCGAACCCGGGACCTTCTCGCTGTGAGGCGAGCACGCCGCCCCGATACCGAACGTTCTGTGGCGCTCCCAGGTTTGGCACCGGCATTAAAATCCGACACGGAGCTCCGTGTAGCATCCTGCCGGGTCGGCCGCGCCTCCAGACGTCCTAATTAAACATGACATGCGAAGGAAAGCCGCCCAATAAACAGACCTTCCACTCCTTAAACATTTAAAGCCCCCGCAGACTGAACACCACCGACACTCCATAAAAGACATCAAAAAGAGCACACTGTGTACCCCCCTCACCATCCCCCCCCCCCCCCCCTACACACACACACACACACACACACAAAAAAAAAAGATGTGGCCTCATTCAGTCAGAGCTGCAGAGAGGGCATTTAGGTGGCGAGCGCTAAAGCCTTGTCATCTTTTTAGCTGCACCGGCACGCGCTAGCTTTCCGAAAGAGTCGCGCCCGGCTGCTGCCTGAGCCTAACGGAAGCAGGGCAGAATCTGAAACGTACCTCGTATCGTGGTGTTAGGAGGGGGTAAAGAACAAGAAATGGGCAGGAAGTGGGTAGAGGAAACGTACAAACAGATGCAGATCCACTGGTTTCGATACCGTTTAGCATTTAGCCCTGACAGTTCCCCCGGGGGTGAATCCTTCATCTCCGCCCATCGCCAACTTCCAGTTCTTTATCAGATCAACTGACGTTCGGTTGATGGGTCTCAAAACTTTTGGTACTGCACCCTAATGGGACTGCTACTGATTATAGGTGGGGGGTTAAATTTACATTTACATTTTCAGCACTTTATCCAAAGTGACTTACAATTGAGGGGTTGAGGGCCTTGCTCAAGGGCCCAACAGTTGCAAGCTGGCAAATGTTCTGGCAGCCACCGTGCCGCATTTCACGAACTCCATCAGTAGCGTTACAGACTCGGGGTTCGACTACACCGAGCTCCCGACTCTATTCAGAACAGGGGTTTGGGTCTGTTGGAAGCATTTTCCACATGTAGCTCCAAATGTACTGGCGAGCGTTTTCTCCCCGCAACCATTTCCAGATGTTCCGACAGCTGCACAGAAGCAGGAAAGGAATACACGGCTGCCGAACGTCGTTTGCTATTCCCCTCAGAAGAGGCGCACCAGACGGGGCCGCAGAGACGTCGGCCCGCGTCCATCGGCTCCGACTTTGATGCCTTGGCGAGCGAGCGGGCTTCCGAATCCGCCAAAACAAACCCGCCGCCGGGGGGGGGGGGCGAAACGACAAACTGTTAGTGTTCGGCCCGGGTAAGGGAGCGTCGGGAGGGTTCGGAACGACCCCGTCACCTGGAACAGCCGACTCGACGTACACACCTATTAGAGGAGGAAATGTAGCGGGGGAAGGGGAGAGGGGCGAGAGCAGGAGAGAGGGGCGAGAGCAGGAGAGAGCAGGAGAGAGAGGGGCGAGAGCAGGAGAGAATTGACCTCCGTCGCTCCGGAGCGCTCGAGTAAGTGTTTTCACCAACCTGCTGGCTGCAGCTCAAAGCCCAATAATTGAGCCGAGCTTGTTCAACAGTGTGTGACCCACTCGGGGTGGTCGGAACACGAAGGGACGGGGGGGTCTGGGGGGGGGGGGGGGGGGGTCAGAAGAGCTTCTGAGAACCTCCTGAGGTGAATTCTGAGGGTCAGAAGAGCTTCTGAGAACCTCCTGAGGTGAATTCTGAGGGTCAGAAGAGCTTCTGAGAAGCTCCTGAGGTGAATTCTGAGGGTCAGAAGAGCTTCTGAGAACCTCCTGAGGTGAATTCTGAGGGTCAGAAGAGCTTCTGAGAACCTCCTGAGGTGAATTCTGAGGGTCAGAAGAGCTTCTGAGAACCTCCTGAGGTGAATTCTGAGGGTCAGAAGAGCTTCTGAGAACCTCCTGAGGTGAATTCTGAGGGTCAGAAGAGCTTCTGAGAACCTCCTGAGGTGAATTCTGAGGGTCAGAAGAGCTTCTGAGAACCTCCTGAGGTGAATTCTGAGGGTCAGAAGAGCTTCTGAGAACCTCCTGAGATGAATTCTGAGGGTCAGAAGCGGTTCTGGTTTTTCGAGAGAAGTTAAAATAAAAAATGCAGAAATAAAAGCAGGTTTAATTTATCAGAATTTGCTTCAAACAGGATGAGAACGCTGGAAAATCCCTTTAAAAATGTGCATTTTAATATTTTTGATGCATTTCCCTCATATTACCAACCATCCTACAATTTTCTTGCCTCCTGTACCGTCCCACATTGGACAAGAAGAGCCGCCGGAGCCTCTCAGAGTTTTCAAGCGACCCAGGCACCACATCAAATTGATCAAAACTTCAAATTAAACTTGCTTAATGAAAACTGTGGCAATCTGGTCCCACTGTGGTTTACAACATGTAACATAAAGCCTCCACAAGGGGGTGTTCGCATACAAGTTTCCTTTTATATGTCCCTGTAAAAATTCGTATATTTAATGATTATTATTTTTGTCTACGACCCCTTTTTTTAGCCCAGGGTTTGAAAGACTCCGCCCTAGACAGAGAACCGTAAGGCGCACAGAGACGATATGAACCAGCAGACTCCCGACGCTAGTGCAGACGCCTCATTCAGACAGCGACGAAGCCGATTCGACCCTCGTCGTGCCCGTTTGGATGCCCGGCCAGGTCGATAGCAACAACTGGGATTCAATCTAGTTACCTCAAGATCTCAGTGGTGCTGAGCTACTGTGTTAGATGAGTGCCGGTATTTTCAGGCCTCGCAATTTGGTCCGATCACCTCGGTACTGATACGTCAGCCGGGAAAGTTGTCTAAGCAGTTGAGGGTTAAGGGTCTTGCTCAAGGGCCCAACAGTGACAACCTGGCAAACCTAAACCTTTCGATTACTAGTCCAGTACCTTAACTGCTAGGCTACAACCGCCCACTATAACAACGACGTCCCACAACACAGAGCAAAAGATAGTAACGACGACCTCAGGACCTCATATGAGGACAAACGTTCATACGGACCTCTCGTCCAGGTCTCGTCTCTTCAAACCTGCTAAATTAGGACAGGACGAGAAGTAGCAGAGGTGACTGAGGGCTCGGACCGACGTCTGGACCGACTCGAGTTTCTGCACTCGAGACTTTTCTATATTTAGCGAAGGTCCGAGACGAGGCAGCCGGTTTATTCATCCACTTGATGGCTCCCCCCGGCACGCAGAGCGCGGTGACTCAGCCTCAGGTGTTTGGACGGTTTGACCAGAGGACTAACGGAGAGAAAACGGAGGAAACACACACACACACACACACACACACACACACACACACAGAAGGAAATACAACACATAGGGGACAGAACACACAGCCAACTCACTCCGAATGTCTGCCCTGGCCGCGGGGACAGACGCACTCAGAGGATCCAGTGAGTCGATGGAATATCTATGCATCACTTGAAGGAGGCTCGAGGGAAGCATCAGGCTAAATAAAACCAGCGATAAATAGAGCTAAAGTGGATATAAAGAGCGCAGGCCGTTCCTCAAGCATGTGGTTCATTTTTCAGTTATGGGAGTGAAGGCGGCGGTGAGGAGCACATGAGCTCACCGGGTCTTTAAAAACGATGACGGCTGAAGTATCTTAATAAAAACTATTTTATCCCCCTTAAAAAAGCTACATTTGCTTATTAGACTCTGTCCACAGTAATAGTGACTCTTTTAAATTGCAATTTTATTTATACATTTTATCTTTTCTCCCAATATAGCATAGTCAAGTCGTCCAAGGAGGATCATTTTTTCCTGCCTTCGCGGCCTACTAACCCTTGGGGTCCTTGCACAGCATTGACGACCCCACCCACTTGTCGGTCTGGTCTCTTCCCACCCGGCAGACTTAATGTTGCCAATTTCGTCTGCTGCTAAAATAACCAGCCTAGTTTTATCCAGCCCGCAGAGACCTTGACTGCCACAGGAATGAGGAAAGCATTCGTCCTTCCCCTTCAGGCACAGACGAGTAAGCCTGGGTGGGCGACCGGCTGGTCGATAGCACAGATCAGATTCAGACCTCGAGATCCCTGCAGTAATGGTCCCAATGGAGTCCCAAAGAGCAAAAGTAGTGATGTTGGCAATCCAGCGAAGCCAAAGAACAATTGAATTCTCCACCTGGTACAGAAACTTTTAACTTGCTTTTATTTTATTCGTAGTTTTTGTTGTCCGTCTATTATTGGTGTTATTATCTAGAGTTTAAGGCATCCGTGGGGGTCGTGGAACGTGTTCCCACTGTATCAATTAGCCCTGGAATACTTGGAAGGGTGGTATTACTGGGAATCACATTACCAGTTACTTTATGTACTTCTGTACGCTGTGAGATGGGTTGATCTACAGTACACCCTGGTGCCACCTCTTTCAGGGTAGTGTGTGCTGGGCACCAGACTTTTACTCGCACAAACAGAACCATGTCTGATCAGTCAGAAAGCAGAACGTCCTTAGTACACAAAAACAAATCCCATCCGCCGCCGATTCAGGGCCTGCTCGCGTCCGAAAACGAGCCAGACGGGTGACGCAGGCCGGTCGGAACCGCACACCACGTAGCAACCGAGAGACAAAAATATCACCGGCCCGCTAAAACTCCAGCTCATAAATAAACCCCCGATCCTCTACGGGACGAGCACACGCCAGCCGAGGTGCACGTCGGACGCCCGAGACCCGAAATCTGCCCGGTGACCGACTCATGCAGGACGTTTCAGCGACGTGGGCATGAGTACAGCCTGAGATCCGAGATACTCCAGCGTGGACGGGCATGATACGGAACCGGGTGGCTGGATCCAGGCTGAACTTGATAGACCCGTGGTTGGATGGAGCGTCCGACAGGGCCTTCGTTTAAGAGTTTAAAGAAGAAACGATCCTTAGCCAGATTCGTCCTTTTAATTCCTAGACAGGGAAAAAAATCCTGAAATTACAGACGCGGCACTTTTTCAGCGAGCTGTTCCACTTTATCTTGGAAATTTCCGAGCCGAGCGTGCGATTCCGTCCAGTGTTTGCACCCATAATAAGGCCGCGTTACCGGTTAAAAATAACTTCTGAAACAGTCAGGCCTTTCAGACACGTCTGCTTACTCAGCTGAACAGTCTAACGATAACCTGACGATCTGTGCTAGCTCGCTAACGCTGGGTTTTTAACCCTTCTAACTTTGGCCTGCAGATACTACAGATGATGTTCGGTAATTTCCAGCAGAGAATGATTCTGTCTGGCTGCTCTTTACACCGACTGATATGCCGTCAAACCAGCTCTGACCTGTCGAGACATGGACGCCACAGGACATGTAAAGAGCCCTGTGGTATCTGGTACCAGCCCGTTACCGGCAGGTTCTTTATCTCCTGTATTTATTAGGATTGTAACGTCATGTTTCACACACTTACATGACGGGACAGGTAGTTCCTGCTTACACAAGACTCATCGGTTTAAGTCTATAACGTCAAACACACTCACGGAAACCGGAGCTCCCGGTGGAAACCCACACAGACACGGGAGAACATGCAAACTCCACGCCCCATCTGGGAATCAAACCCAGGACCTTCTTGCTGTGAGGCGACAGTGCTACCCACCGAGCCACCCGTGCCTCTCTCTGTACGTTATGAGCTGGATCATCATTCCAGTGCATCTTGGTTCATCTCTATTGTAAAGGCAGCTCAACGGTTAGAGTACTGGACTAGTAAACAGAAGGTTGCCGGTTCAAGCCCCACCACCACCACCAAGTTGCCACTGTTGGGTTCCTGAGCAAGGCCCTTAACCCTCGATTGCTCATCGTGTTCAGCTCATGGATAAAAGCGTCTGCTAAATGCTGAAAATGTCAAATGTAATGTAAATGTAATTGGAAGGTTGTTCAAGCTGCCACTGTTGGGCCCTTGAGCAAGGCCCTTAACCCTTAATTCAGTCAAGACTGCAACGGGATTCTTCGGACCAGTCGACCTTCTTCCTGTCTAAGCAATTGAGGATTCAAGGGCCTTGCCCAAGGGCCCAACAGTGACAACCTGGCAGTGGTGGGGCATGAAACAGCACCCTAACCGCTAGGCTACAACCGCCCTATTCAAAATTCAAAGCCTCTAAAGCAGACAGAACTGTAGCACGGGCTACAGAAACCCTCCCGCTGGAACCTCCTGTCTAACCTGAGCACACAGACGGGCGCGACCCGGCCCCGACAGAGCCGCCTGTTAAATGTCTTTCACGGTGATCCAGAGCAGATAAATCTGCTGACATTTTCACATGGAGACTCCGCGATCGGTGCAAATATCTCCCAGTTATTACAAAAACTGCTAAATGGGGGATGAGGACACCCTATAAATCCTGCAAATCAACCCCATCTGTGCACAATCAATGGCTCAGCGAATTATACGGCATTTGAGCATGCCTCATAAAGCTCTGGCTCTCGCGGGCTGGAACAGACGATCCCTGATGAGAGAGTCCGAGCGTTTGGATCATGGAGCCGAGCGCCGTTAAGAATCGATGGTGAATTTTGACGTATTGTGACGTCACCACATGATACATGATGTAGATTCTGCATAGCTACAGCCGTCAGAAATCCACGATGTAGAGATACAGTCAGAATCATGAATCTAAGCAAGAAACACACGGGTGGGGTGGTGTTCTAAAAACTCCCGAGGAGAGGGCGTGTCTAAATTCTCGGATCCTACCGAGGCGCCTGAATTCTGAGTGATGATCTGACTGAATTCGGGCTCGTCAGGGAGAGTTTAAGCATTTTCGGTACACGGGGGGAGACGTTAGCTGGCGTGTTAGCGGGTTGATTGTCCTGAGGCTAACTGTGTTAGCTTAGTAATCTGCATAATCTCTGTCTAAGTAGTGTGTATAAATAATCTGAGTTACGAGTTCCATGTGTTATTAGAATCGTCTCTACTGAGGCAGCTCACTAGGATAATGTCTCTGTACACACATGCACGTTAATGTAGTTTGTTTATTCATATTAAAACGTGGTAACTAAACTGCATCGTTCTGTAAGCTCGCCGTAACAAAAGGAAGATTTGCAGCGCTTCAGTTGGTACTTTAAACAGAAGCTCAGTGTTGCTCAGAAGAAAAAAGCCTCTCTGGAAGTCTCTTTATAAGACACCGCTGCTTTATTTGCAGCTCCATCAAAGTGCGGTGGAGTGCGGAGACGCCAGGGCCCGACGGGCTGAGATGAAGGGAACCGAAATGAAGTTGCCACATCTGAGAGACTCTCTGTGATCCTGGTGACCTCCGGTGACGTACCGCGGCCCCCGCCCCTGCGGCCCGCCGGGTACCGACGTGACCAGAAAGTCTAGAGGTTCGAGTTACCGGCGACTATCAAAACAAGCAGCGACGCTGTCGGACTGTGCAGGTCTGTAAGGCTGGAAACATGCAAAACCTCGGCTCTGTTTTTCCTGTCCTGTCTCGGTTCAGTGCTGCAGTGTTTGCAAAAAGTATTCAACCCCCCTCCCGGCATGATTTCACTCACAATCTCACAATCTGTATTAGATTTAGGAACCCATGCACTGTATGTACAAAAGGTCACGTGAGACTCGCTTTATATAGTTGTATAAAAGTGTACATAATATATATGACCAAAAGTATTTGGACACCTGACCATGAGCTTGCTGGACGTCCCATTTCAAAAACAAACGCTAATAATAAAAAAAGTGGCCAGTCCATAACCTCTTCTGAGAAGCTTCTCACATTACTTTGAAGTTTGTCTGTGTATGGGAATTTGTGCCTATTTAGTGAAAAGATGACAGTATTTGTATGGCTGGGCTCTGATGTTGGTCAATAAAGCCTCGGCTGACGTTCCAATTCATTCCAAAGCTGTTGAGTTCAGGGCTCTGTGCTGTCCAGGACACTTGAGTTTCATTAAACTGAGATTTTCTTTATGACTGTATAGAGCTTGCTGCATGCTGGGGCAGGAAAGGGACTTCCCTAAACTGTTGCTGCAAAGTTGGAGGCATTTGATTTTCCTTTATGACTGATTTATTACACCTTTGTTATTAGAATTTGTTATGGACGAAACACATGAATTCAATGATTAGAATTGGGCGTCCCAATACTTTTGACCACATAGTGTATTTATATCTGTTTTTAGATGTCTACTTTGGCAGCCAACTGAGCTGCTGAAAAGGTTTGGAATCACTTCTTTAAACGTTTAAAAACTTGGCATCGTCCCACAGGAAAACAAAGACAAGCCAGAAACGTGATCGATACCTGTAAGCCTTAAACACGATTATTATCCCAGAGATAAATCAGTCGAGCTTCACTCGTGTTCAAAAGCACCGGCAGCTTGAAAGTTCCTTCAAACAACAGCACGGACGCTGATAATGAGCGTTTAATCCGCTGCTCTGTGTCTGATCACATTCAGGAAACACACGCCGCAGAGTAGGTGCCGAGAGCTCCTCGATAAATAAAAACCAAAAACCCGCCGGTCCGCGCGGCCATCTGCGTTTTTAAGATCAATCGTAAAGCGGGCGGACGGGGAGGGAGATCAGAACGCGACATGACAGGACCGAGCTCTACACCGTACTTCAGGATTCTGCTGGAATGGCAGCCCTCCAAGAGCCGTTCCGTGGGAGGCAAAGTAAATAAGTTGTCATCAATAATAGACAGCGAGCGTTCGGCTCCGGCTGGTTCCTATCCTCCAGACGTACCCGCCGGCCTCGGATTCACTGTCTCGACTAATAGCTTCTGATAGGCCTTCGCGATAATTACCGAGGAGCAAACTCGCGCGATGCATATTTCATGACGTGGCTGCGTGTTGGCAGGCCATCTCTGAGAACATGATTGGAAACAAATTTGCCCCAGTTAAAGGGAACGGAGGAGTAGAAGGTGCAATCGGATTACAGAGAGCACGGGGAATCGGAGGAGCATCGAATCGTTACAGCTTTAAAACCCCTCACAAAAAACATACACAACAAAACTACAGAACTGTAACTAAAGCACGATTGTTTAGATCTGACTTTTTAAAAGTTCTTCTGAGCTTAAAGAAGTTCTATCCATGACTTCTTGTTCATTTTTCACTGGGGTATACATACAAGGTGAGTCAGAGGCCAAATTACCTTCGTCGTTTATCAATTCGAGGAAAGAAATACACAAAGTCAGACTAAAGCATGTTGACCTTTAGAAAGCAGGACGTGGTAATAAAACACGTCTCGCACGGAAGCTCAGAACAACTTGTTTAAAGACGTATTGAACCTGTCCGGATAAGTAGACGTGTGTTTTAGCCTCCAGGCACAGTGAGGAGGATGGTTAGAGTGGCAAAAATGTCACTGAAACTTTTAAATGGTGAAAAACATTGGTGTCATCAAACCTCTAAATCTGTCATCAGGTAAACAGAATGAAGTGGAAGGTGCGGCCGGGTTACGGAAAGCACTCGGATCTAATCCGCAGGGCAGGGCTAGTAATCGAAAGTTTCTGGCTCGAGCCTCACCGCTGCCAGGTTGCTAATGTTGGGCCCTTGAGCGTGGCCCTCAACTCTCAATTGCTTGGATTGTAAGTGTCCGCTGAATGCCATAAAGTGAGGATAAAATAAAATAAAAATGCAGCATTAATCTGTGTACGTGTTTTCATTTCATTTTCATGTTATACCACTACCACACTATCCTGGTCAGGGCTGCTGTAGGGTCAGGGTCAGGTATTGTGCTGTGCATTTCCTTTGCAAATATACAAACTTCAGCCCCCCGTATTACCCCTGTAGCGTACCAGATTTTATCATGTGGTTTAAGTGCGTGTCATGGCCTCGTTACTCATTAGAACTGACAACAGCTGGTGATTATTTTTTGTTTTCAGAAAACAGAACTAGTTCGACTGCACCTATTAATCTGAGACACAAACAACACAACGGAAAAAAAAAAAAAGATTAAGAACGCTGTGCAGGTATCAAAAAGCAAATAACAGATCTACTCTTTAACCTAATTCAACCTTAATTCTCTAATTAGATAATGGAGCTGGCATGAACTAGAAACTTCTGAAACACAGGCGTCACTGTACACAGTCGAACAAGTTTTTATGAACATGGTTTAAGAGCTGCCAAACATAAAAATAAAATAATAAAAATCCTTCCAGTAAATGTAATGTAAATGTCAGAGAAAAATAAATAAAATCTGTAACAGTGGATGTATGAAATATGTTTGAGGTTGAAAAGGTAAAGGCTTTTAAACCCATCAACACTGTACCTACTGTAAAGCATTTAAACACACAGCATTTAGCAGAAATTCTTTATTCCTGGACATTACTCGGTGGCAGGACAATGACACAAACACACAAACTATTTCTGCACTAAATCCGACGGCAACCGAACTTGATATCTATATTGTTTGTTTGGTAGGTAGGTAGGTAGGTAGGTAGGTAGGTAGGTAGGTAGGTAGGTAGGTAGGTAGGTAGGTAGGTAGGTAGGTAGGTAGGTAGGTAGGTAGGTAGGTAGGTAGGTAGGTAGGTAGGTAGGTAGGTAGGTAGGTAGGTAGGTAGGTAGGTAGGTAGGTAGGTAGGTAGGTAGGTAGGTAGGTAGAGACACATCATACATATTACATCCTAAGAAATAATGTGCAATTTATAAGGACTGTGCAATAACCTTCTTCAATTTTTTTCTGTAAAGTTCTTAAAACCACACGTTTATTTTTGTATCTAGATGTGTATATGTTTATTTTGTAAATACATGTGTATATATATATATCTGTGTGTACATACATGTACCGTGAAGGAGATGCTCAAAAAATTTCGTTGTGCAATGACAATAAAGGCATTCTATGCTATTCTATTCTATTCTATTATATAGATAGAAATATAGATAGAAATATAGATAGGTAGATATAGATAGACACACATCACACATACATATTATATATATAGATAGATACACATACATCATATATATATATATAAATATAGATAGATATACACACACACACACACACACGCACATATATATGTGAAATTATATATATATATAATGAAATAATTTAAATTTGAAAGTTTTCAGAAATTAATAAATAAAGAAATACTATATGCACATACATAAATCATACAAAAATAAGACAAATGTCCAAAAAACAATTACTACTAAAAAAGTACTACTGAAACTGTGATTTTTAATCGAGCAGCTCAAAAATATCAATAATTATTTGACAAATAAGCTCAGGATCTGTACGGAACACTGTGACCTTATGATAATTACACGGTCTTACATTCCAGCTGAATAAAGCAACGTAAAGCAAACAGACCCGTTAAACACACTGTTCCTAAACAGATTCCGAAAGTTTAAAGAACGGCTGATATAAACAAACCAAAATAAAAACTTTTAAACACTGTCCGTCAATACAAACTGCCAACTACAGGCTAGCCAAGTAACCAAAAGCAAGGCTGAATCCAAATTTATTGTCCTTCATTACCCGAGTGCACTAACTAGGCTGCACAAGGTGGAATTTCCGTCCTTAAGCAAGTCGCTGCTGTAGTGACCTACGCTGCATTTGGGACCGAGTCCACATAAGCGACGGTTAGCGTCACTACAGCGCCACCGCTGTAGCCGGGGCAACAAGCGCACTTCATTTACCGACAAATAATTCAAGCATAACACACAATCATAAACATAAAAAGCGGACAAAGTTAAGCCCAGATCAGCTCAATATCACCAGTCAACAGCGCCCGAGAGCCAAACAGCCCCGAATAAACACAAATGCGCCAAATTCCGCGTCCTGACTGTGATCGATGCGAATCGAACAAAGAGGATCAATTTCCGATCAGCGAGCAGCAGCCGCTTTAATCAATGGCGAGCAAGAAAAGCAGCAAAACACCGGGAAAGAGGCGCGGAAGCGGTCAAACAGCGAGTCCCGGTCGGAGCCCGGGTTAAAAGCCTTCACAAAGCGGGACAGAGTGAGAAGAGAAAAGCTAACCTGCAGCTGCTGTAAATCAAAGCGCTTCCAATATTGAAACATCGATCCCGCATTGGCCGCCATCTTGAGACATATTGAGACGAAGTGAGCGGCTGATAGAGGGAGAGAGAGCACAGAGGGGCCGGAGTTCGCCTGCAAACAGAGCGGGACGCGCGCAAAACCCGGGGCGGATCAATCGAACCAGCGTTTGCTTATCGACCAACAGCGCGGAACGGAGTTTATCGAACGCACAACCTGAGTATTGAACGGTCACACCGAGCTCAGCGATCGACCCGGACAGGGAAACGGATCTAACCTGTGAAACCCGGCCTGGACTTTCTAAGGATTGGGATTTATATGCGATCTAATGCGAATATTTTATACAGCACAGAGTGGATTATTTTTTTCTTCGGATTCTACAGCATTTACTGATTTAATTCTAATCACTTTAAACGCTTGTACTTTATGAAAATAAATACAAATTAGCATCACTTAGGTTATACATTGAAAAACATTGAAAAAGGATTATAGGAAGCTAAAAAAAACTACCAGGTGGACAAATAATTATAATTTTTTTACTACATGTAAATGCATATTTGTATACGCATTTAATCCGTTTGTATTGTATAGCTTTAGATACATGTTTTTATAGTTTTTTTATTTATCAGTTTGACCCACATATTGAATGAATATTAAATCATGAGAAAATCCAGTGTTTTTGTTATTTGTTATTATAATTATTGTGATTATTGCTATAAACAAAAAAAAGCTATTCCTGCTTTAGATTTTTCTATTTCCCTATATCTAAATAATGATAATCATATTATTAGTATGATTGTTATTAATATTATTATTATAATTAATCATAATGTTTCACATATTTTTCTTATTAACACTGTTACTATTATTCTAAGTTTCCATTTCATATTTTTGTAATTTTCCTTGTAGTTTTCCATTATTTATATTTTAATGTAACAGCCTGTATACAGTATAATATATGAAAGGTGCCACCGCGCAGTATGAATCTGAACTGGGCTGCGTGCTTTTAGCGCCTCTACAGGCCGACAGACGAACTGCAGGTCTGTTTTTGTTCTCATTTTAAATAGTATGTTATTGATATTGACCTCATATAGTCAATATTATTATTAATAATAGTATAATAACAACAGTGTTTATTTCATATAATTGTAACACTTCATTCAATGTGATGGTTTAAACTGATAAATTAATAAAAATTTAAAAAAGAGCATCTGAAGCCGATGATCAAACTGAATACAAACTGAATAAATGTGTATGTGTCTACAAATACGCATGTATTGGAGCAAAACACAGTTGGAAATTAGTTGCCCGGTGATCAATAAATAATTTTTTAAAACCCAAACTCCTCCACTCTTTTGAAAAGGCTTTGCATAGGATTTTGGACTGTGTCTGTGGGAAATTATGCCAATACTGTCAAAAGAGCAACTGTAAGCTCAGGCGCTGATGAGAAGGTCTGGCTTGCAATCAAGGTGTTTAGTCGGGATAAAGTCAGGACTTTGTGCATGTCAATTCCTCAACACAAAAATCAATTAAACCATTTCTTTATGGAGTTATGTATATAGGACAGTAAAGCCATTCCTTTGTATTCAGACATAATTGCATAATTCTTTCTATTCAACCCTGGTCTGTATTGCAATTCGCTGTGGGTAAAATCGTCTGCTAAATAAATAAATGCAAACATATTTTAATTTACAGTGTATAGCTTTAAAACTGAGCACTGTTTGTATTTTCTTAATATTGTCAATTGGTGCTCATTACATTTTCCAGATGATTCATTGGAAACCCCTCTGGCTCAGTCTAATCCTGCCTAACAAGTCCCGGGCTTTCATGATACTGAATTAGATTTCACTCTTTTTATATTTTGTGCTCTGGTGAGCGTTTATGCTTCATGTTGCCAACAGAGAAGTAAGATGTAAAAATAAACCAGATCGAGTTCTTTTTTCTGTCGTTTTTTCTATTTCTGTCATTTTATTCTTAGTCATTGAGCCAGACGTTCTGCAGAATTTTCTACTCAAATAAATCAAGCTGGCCTGCACGCTCAGACAAAAGGTACTTATACCACCAGTTATTGTTTCTTGCCGTGCTTGCTTTTGTAAGAACAGTTTAAATAAAATACAGACTTGATCCACATCTAATGAGTGTAGACATTTTATTAGATACTCGATGCCGTATCTGAGAAACTGAGCACTCGAGGAGACAGGCGTTACCTGAATGATTTTCATTTGTGATGTAAAACATGTTGACAGCCATAAAAAACAATAAAAGAATAAAGCATTGCCTGTCAGGGAGTGCCAGTTCCAGTGAACCATCTAATTATTTTTATAAATCCTGATCATCTACCTGATCGCCTGTAATCATTACACGTGTGTTTCGGTAAACGTGGAGAAATGCTACCAGGAAAACAGTCTGAGTCCACACCCTGATCTTTTAAACTCTGTCCACACGCATGTTTTCATTTATGGGTAAATCTAGGGGGGTGGGGAGCGATGGGCAGCGGCCTGCTGGTGTTTGTGGATTTGTGCTGATGTCAGGACGGCCTGGACTGGCAGACCCGATAAAGAGCTCTGACCCCTCTGATGTATAATACACAATCACATCCACGTCCAGAACTAGCCACGCTCAGCATCATGTCACTGCTGTGGGTCGTCATAATGGCATGGAACAACATCCTGAAAAAGTATTCAACCCCTAAACTACTTCAATTTGTCCTATTTTTAGGTCTCAGAATTTCTACAACATCATCAGATTCTCACTTTTCACCCCATGGACTGTAAATAAGTTTAAAAAAAAATTAGGCAAGTGATTTTGTCTTTTCTCAGGACATTTCATGTACCTGATATTTTCATGACCCTAAGTTCAGATCTCAGTCCTAAATCCTAATCCTAAAATCACCACCTATAGCCGAACAGGAGGAATAGGCAAACATTGCTCCACCTTTGGCATTCTGGTGGCGAGCGGTCTGATGTGGTAGTCCACAACTGCTGAGATCTCAAGTTTTGGAATTTATATCTCCACTGTGCTATCAACCAGCCAGGCATCCACACAGACACAGGTTGGCTGTGTCGAGGCACCTGCACCAGAGACGGTTGATTCACGGATAGCAGTGTGTGACTCTCCGTACGCGATACTGCTCTCTGTGAGATGCCGTCTCTGGCAGGTAAACAGAAATGGTTGGGGATTAAATGTGTGTTTAAGGGTGCAGCTGATAGTCTGAGAGTCAGGGTGGGGGGATGTGGTCGCAGACGAGGTTGCAGTTGGGGAATTGGACGACACGACACTTTACTGACATTTCAGTTTTTGGATTTTCTGAAGTAGATAGCGTTCCTTTTTGTGGTTTAATAAAATACAATATTATTTGGGGACAAGTACTTTTTTAACGCATTCCAGCAATTAAGTCCAAAATGACGGGTTATAAGTTCAAATCCCAGTAAGACCAGGAATAAAACACACAGATACGTCTTGTCTGACTGGGTCGTTGACATTTATTGCTTATGTCTGGCGACCAGCAGCTCATCTACTCTAGACCCCCAATTCAACACCCAATGACACCCCCACCCCCGTCTCCGCCGATACTCATGTATAAATCTGTCATTCAGAGTTTATACCACATGAACGACACAACATTCATGGCCTGGTCTGTCAAACATGGTAAAACAGAAACACTGGGCACAAATCCCAGGCAAAACTCACTGGCAGAGAGAAATGCCACTGAACATGCAAACTCCACCTGGGAATTGAACCCAGGACCTTCTACAGCCAAGCCGCTGTAGAAAAGCTCAGAGCTCTAAGACGCGGACTCAAACAGGCCATGTGTTCAAGCTGACGCCCCACTCCTCACCCGGCCAGCAGTGAACCACTTTCCCGACCTGTTCACACAACCTCTGACCCAGAGGTCACGCCTGGGGTCAAGGACAAAGTCAGGGGTGAACACGGGGCAAGAGCCCTCACTAATCACGGCTTTTCTCACGTCGTCTGGTCTGTTTTTCTCCCCTCCGTCAGACGTGGAGCAGAAAGGATTGAGACGTCCTGTCCCTGAGGAGAGGGATCAATAAGGATGAAGAGGACAGAGAGAGGAGGCCAGTCGTGCCGGGCCGTCTAGTGAAGGGTTAAAAAGACTCTGATCAGAACCCTCTCAGATGAGTTCAAGCCCCACCACTGACAGGATGTTACTGTTGGGCGCTTGAGCAAGGTCCTTAACCCTAAATTGCTTAGACTTAGACTCACTTTGGATAAACGCGTCTGCTAAATGCTGTAAATGTAAATTATTATTTAGCTTAGCTTTTTCATTTTGTGAGCTGGTGTGGTGTGTAACCAAGCAGGATTACCTTAGCCTAGTGGTTAAGGTACTGGACTAGTAATTAGAAGGTTGCTGGTTCAAGCCCCACCATTGCCAGCTTGCCACTGTTGGGCTCTTAAGCAAGGCCCTCAACCCTCAATTGCTTAGACAATATACTGTCACAGTACCTTTGGATAAAAGTTTCAAAAAAAAGCCGCAAGCCTTTCACACGTCGTACAATGCTGCTACATAAACACAGTCATTAAGAGATAATGCAGTACATTAGGAACTGTTCGTCCTCGCCGCACCTTCCAGCTTTTGTTAGTAAAACAGGAACGGATTCCTGAACGTCAGCGGCGCAGAGAGAGATCGTTTCACTCTCAGATCTCACCTGAGATAGACGCCGAGTCTGAACCGGCCGGGCGGCACTCTGACCTCGGGACGCCAAACAAAAAACAGTGAACGTGGCTAAAAATGATGATGGTGGTGAGCGGTCAGCAGTGATGCTAATCAGAGCTGGGAACAGTAGTGAGCAGCGAGCAGTGTTAGCGTTAGCTGCTAAACTCTCAGTCTCAGCTAATCAAGCGGTCAGTCTGAGAAATCACGTCTACTAAATCTGATCTTCTACACGTACAACAAGTGGTCACTCACTTATTCATTTACTCAGACACTTTCTCATTCACTCACTCATTCACTTAAACTCTCTCATTCATTCACTCACTCATTTACTCACTCTCGTTCATTTACACATTCACTCATTCACTCAGACACTCTCTCATTTATTTACTCATTCACTCAGACACTCTCTCATTTATTTACTCATTCACTCAGACACTCTCTCATTCATTCTCTCATTCTCTCTCTTATTCATTTACCCATTCACTCAGACACTCTCTCATTTATTCACTTATTCACTCAGACACTCTCATTCATTCATTTACTCACTCATTCACTCACTCATTTACTCACTCTCGTTCATTTACACATTCACTTATTCACTCAGACACTCTCTCATTTATTTACCCATTCACTCAGACACTCTCTCATTTATTCACTTATTCACTCAGACACTCTCATTTATTTACTCATTCACTCAGACACTTTCTCATTTATTTACTCATTCACTCAGACACTCTCTCATTTATTTACTCATTCACTCAGACACTTTCTCATTTATTTACTCATTCACTCAGACACTTTCTCATTTATTTACTCATTCACTCAGACACTCATTCATTCATTCACTCACTCATTCACTCACTCATTTACTCACTCTTCTTCAGACACTCTCATTCACTCTCATTCACTCACTCATTCCCTCTTATTAACTTACTCATTCAGACACTCATTCACTCTCATTCATTCACTCATTCCCTCTCTTATTAACTTACTCATTCATTCACTCACTCATACACTCTCTTATTCACTCACTCATTCAGTCACTCAGACACTCACTTACTTATTTACTCACTAGCTTATTCACCCACTCACTCACTCACTCACTCACTCACTCACCCACTCACTAAATCATGGATTTATATACTCATTAACTTACTCACTTGCTCATTCACCCATTTACTCAGTCACTCTTTCACTTATGGTTACTCATTCACTCACTCATTTCACTCATTCACTCACTAATTCACTCAGACACTATCATTCATTCACTTATTTACTTACTCATTTACATTGTAATTCATTAATCTATTAATTTATTTACTCTTTCATTTACTCACTCACTCACTCAATCACTCACTCACTCACTCATGCATTTACTAACTTTAACACTGTTTAAGAGAAAAATAGCTATTTTTACCTAATCTACAGTAATCTACACACAATCACTCATCACAATAAAATGAAAACATGTTGTTAGAGTTTTTGTTTTATTAAAATCTCATATTCATAAAAGTATTAAGACTCTAAATTCAGTTCACTGTAGTCGCCCCTGTGTCAGTGATCCCAGCTGCAGGTTCTATCATGTTCAGAACACACACTGACCGGTACTTTACTGATCAGGACCGTGTTCTTCTACAGCGTCCAGTGAAGAAGTTTCTACCATGTTTACGTGAGGAAACAGAATCATGAGCAAGGATTACAAACTCAGCAATATCATACAAAAAACAACAGACTTCAAAGCAAAATGAGGCAACCAACAGAGTTCCAGTATGGTTAATATCATGCATCAGTCATAAAAGTGGAACAGGAAAGTAAAACATTTACAAACAGGATCTGAAAAGAGGAACGGTGGTTACGAGTGAAAGCTTACTGAGAAGAACAGACGCCACCTAACAGGATGGGCACTACATTCCCTGAAAGTACACAACAGTCACAAAAATACCCACAGAATTAAATACACAATTACAATTATAATAATTATATAATTATTATATTTTATATAATAATAATAATCTAGGGCAGGTGGAACACCTTTATCCAGGTGTTCAGTATAAGTAAATTATAATGGGGAAGCTGGGGTCAGAGCTCGGGGTCAGAGCGCAGGGTCAGTCATTAAGTTTGCATGTGAAGCTGACAGGGTTAAGGGCCTTGCTCAAGAGCCCAACAGTGGACCCACAATCTTCCGAATAACAGTCCAAAGTTTTACCCACGTAACCGAATATCTGCTGCTAACTGTTCAGTACGGTGGAAGATCCATCATGATTCGGTTGAATGAATGACTGCTTTATGTGGTAGAAAGACGAGGTGAACCCTATGGTGCAAACTCTCCTGTTGATGTCCACATATTCCAGGATTATAATTTTGCCATGCATAATGCTAAACTGATTAAAGAGAACAGAACGGCTGGGATTAAGTCAAACACCTTCTATCAAGAGACTTCATATCAATGCGTCTGTGGAGTGCAGACTGATAGGTAGATCTTCACAAGCCATCAGGAGAAAAGAAAAGCTGTGAAGACATGGACTCCACATGCCCGGGACTTTACCAGCAGAAGTGGTAAATTTGAGGGTGACTCCGTAGGTAGCACTGTCGCCTCATAGCAAGAAGGTCCTGGGTTTAAATTCCCAGGCGGGGCGGTCCAGGTCCTTTCCGTGTAGAGTCCTTTCCGTGTGCATGTTCTCCTTGTGTATGCCTGGGTTTCCTCCCACAGTCCAAAAACATGCAGTCAGGTTAATTGGAGACACTGAATTGCTCTATAGGTGAATGTGTGTCTGCCCTGTGATGGACTGGCACCCTGTCCAGGGTGTTACTGTGTGCCTTGCGCCCATTGAAAAGCTGGAATAGGCTCCAGCAAACCCCCCCCCCCCCCCCCCCTCCGCCCCGTGACCCTAATTGGATAAGCGGTTAAGACAGTGAGTGAGTGAGAGATATTTTGCCTCTTTATGCATCTTCCTGACTGTGTATACGTCCTGTTTCCACAGAAAAAGCCTCCATTAAGCTCTGGATGTTTCTAAATTATGAATGATTGTCCTTGTGGTGATGCAGGCATTTTTACATTCTCAAATCTTCCTCACGTTGATAAACAGCTAATGACGGATGTGTCACCTTATATTTATACCCTGGTAGAACATAATGTCTGATAGTAAAGAAAGCGTTCCAGGATCTCATCAGACGCAGTCTGTTGTCATTACGAGCGTACTGTAGTTACTCAGACAGATAAAGAATAAGGTCGGTGCTTTGAGGACGTATTTGCTTACGCTTGCGTTTCATCAGATGGTTTTTATTTCTGTTGTTTTTCAGGGTAACTGCTTGTAGGCAGCGATGAAAAAAAAAACACTTTTGTCAGTTCATATCAGTGAGAAGAGTTTTATCAGTGTGTCGTTCTGGAGAGAATTTAACATCAAGGACTCCTGCAGCCCACTTTCTGAAGAATAAAAGAAATCAATAGTAATATTTTTTATTGCACCTTGAAAACTCTTTCAACAAAACCTTCAGAGCCGCGTGCGCTCCTGTAATCAAAGCTTTAGCATCGGCGTTCTGAGAATAAGAGGAATTTTTGTGCTTGATTCTATCAGTAATGATGCTGTACGAGCTGCACAGATCAGATTTATCATTTAATTAATACAGCAGTTGTAGCTCAGTGGTTAAGGTGCTGGACTAGTAATCAGAAGGTTGCTGGTTCAAGCCTCACCTCTGCCAGTTTGCAACTGTTGGGCCCTTGAGCAAGGCCCTTAACCCTCAATTGCTTAGGTTGTATACTGTCACAACTGTAAGTCACTTTGGATAAAAGCGTCTGCTAAATGCCAAAAATGTAAATGTAATTCATTATAAAGTGCACTATATAAATAACTCTAACTTTTGAATTCATGGGTTTCAGCCACTACAGGTGCTAACATGTAATAAATCAATGATATAAAGGAAATTACAGCGTCCTGCTTCGCAGCAGCAGTTTAGGGAAGGCTCTTTCCTGTTCCAGCATTAAGCAAGCGCTATACATACACCGCTCCACCTGTGAATCGAACCCAGGACCTTCTTGCTGTGAGGCCACAGTGCTACCCACCGAGTTGCCAAATATTTGTAATGAACACTTCTGGATCGTCTGTACACACAGGAACAGTCAACAGTCGTAGCTCTTCAGGTTGAATGTTTGGAGCAGAGACCGGCGTCGTTCCCTCCCCCCCCCTCCCCTCTCAGCCCTCACGGACTTGACGTCTACCGGCGGTGATTTGTTATTCCGGCCCACCGGAGCTCAGCGTATTCCCTCTTCCACACGCTCCTGCCTCTTCCGTCTCCCAAGCGGACGCCCCTCCGTCCCAGACACCCCACACGTCTTCTCTCGTCCCTCCCTCCTCCGCCTCCTCCTGTCTTATCTCGCTCGCTTAAACCCCACGCGGCCTCTCAGGGGGCCAGGCCTAATTTTAAATAGCTGCTGGTACACGGGATTAAATTTTAATTATGAGGGAGGGCCGGCCCTCTCCGAACAATTCGGGGATGAAGGAAACGGGGGCGTGAGGGGTGCGCCGGGTCCTGCCCGCTATGAGGAGATACAGTGTGTGGGTGTTCGAGTGTGAGGTGTTGTACAGAGGTGCGGAAGATGGGGGGGGGGGGGGGGGGAAGGATGTAAGTGTGATGCAACACTATTCTAATCACATGCAGCACACACACACACACACACACACACACTGAAAGGACAAAAAACAAGTAGCATAAACAGACACTACTGTGGCAGCAGTGTTACAGAAGCTACATAATCAAACCCTCACTGCGCACACACACACACGCATATATTTACACACACACACACACATATATATATACACACACATATACACACAAACACTCACTCACACACACACACTCACACACAGAGACACACTACTCACACACACATACACACACTCACTCACACAAACACTCACACACACACACACACACACACACACACTCAAACATACACAAACACACTCAAACTCACTCATACACACACACACACACACACACACACACAAATACACTCACTCACACACACTCATTCGCACAGTCTTTGGACTTTATGGTAAGAAACCGGAGCATCCAGAGGAAACCCACATGGACACAGAGAGAACATGCAAACTCCACACAGAGAGGACCCAGGCTGCCCAGCCAGGGAATCCAACCCATGCCCTCCTTGCTGGGAAAATCGCTACCCACTGCACTGTGCCCAGGGATTCTGGAGAAACTGGACCCACAGTGACCCTTACCAGTGTAAAACGGTGGTAAACGGTTTGAGGAAGAGAGGTTGGGTGGGATGGCTAGTAGACCCGAACTTTTCCTCAGTATTAAACATAATTCTAACGAGCTCAGACATACTGTTTGTAATGTGTGCAGCTACAGCGCCGCTTAGTGGCGATTAATTATTATTGCACCGGAATCAGAGAGCGATGAAAGTAATGAACAGCAGCACCACGACTTCTCTTCTGTTCTCTTTTCTTCTCACATTCCAGCTTGTTCGGAAGCCAGGCGTTTAGAGCACAGTGTCGGGGGGAGGCATGGTGGCACAGCTTGCCCGCCACTAATCAGACACTACTGATTGATTGATCGCAGGGCACCACATCTACCAGTCTACTCCTCTGTTACATGTGTGGGCGATTTATAGCAACCGGTTTACCTGATTTTAGCATGGATTTAGGAAGTGTACCTACAGAAAAGCCTCACTGACATCAGGTAGAACATGTCAAACTCTTTACAAACAGTAAATGAAGAGGGGATTCATACCCAGATGCTGTGTGGCATCCAATTTACCAGGCATATCACAATGCCACACTGTTATGAACTCTGATCTGATCATCTCACCATCTGGATGAATTCCCCTGACCAGCAAAGGGACAGTTTGGAATTTTTTTCTGGCCTTGACTAAGAGACGACTGATGTTAATGGCTGCAGTGAAACTAGTCCTATTAATATTGGGGCAGAGGCATCAGCTGTGGAGGAAGCCAATGAAGTAATACACCCCGGACAGGCTGCTAATGCCCAACTGGCTGATAGCACTGCTGGGGTTTCAAATCCTTTAAATAACAGCAAAAATGGCAGCGACTATCTTTAGAATAAAGAACAGTTTCCCATTGGCATCCAAGGAGGGTGTATATTCGCCTGACACCCCTTAATCTGGTCTTTCTAATCCAGCAAACTGGAAGCCAGTTTTGTCTGCTGCAGGCATCGGTTGATTGTGCCTGCCAGGGGGCGCCCAGCCGACCGGTAGCAAAGCCAAGATTTAAACACCTGGGTGCCATCTTTTCCCTGTCATTTTTATCAACTGGGAAACACTGGGTGCTAGACAGGGTGCCAATCCATCGCAGAGCTTCCACACAGACATAGCCAATCCCGTCTGTGTAGCCGCCTGGCCGGCCAATAGCACTGCTGAGGATTTGAACCTGAATCCGCTCACGTGGTGCCACAGCCAGTCATAATGGGTGATGGTGTGTGTCAGCGGATGGAAGAAACCCCTATTCTTTGGACTTTGGGTGTACTTTCATCGACATCCCAGCAACAGTGAAAACAAACCCAGGCCCTCATTGCTGTGATGAAGAACGATGCTCTGAAAGAGGCTGTTCTAATCGTTTAGTGTCGTATAGAGTGATAAAGAAGTCACATGGTGCGACCCTAAAGAATATGATCTGATTACAATGCATCAACAATAGCGTCCTGCATAAAGAGCTAATAATAAAGCCTGACCGAACCCCGAGCAGCTGTCGCACACGTGTTTCAACACACTGTAAAGCATTCATCATTCTGTCAGCGCCGCGTCATGCCCTCCGCTACCCTGACCCGCCGTCCGTAGAGGATGGTCTTTCTGTAACGGCGTCTTACAGTTAGCGGCGTGTTGACAAATCCTGTCATAAACATCGTCATCACAGATCTGCTACATAAATACGTTTTCACACGCAGATATCCACACACACACACACACACACGTGATCGCGACGATCTAATGCTCAGAGGACAATGAGGACACACACACTCATTTACACAGTACACATATGCGCCAACCCGCCCAACACTTACCCACTGACCTCATAAATAAGGCCAGTAACGGTCAAGCCTATATTTATATTCTGACCCCAGCACGGGTCGTGCTGTCCTAATATATTCGCTCTTCCAGGAGGCACACGGGGGGCACGCGGGGGGCACACGGGGGTCTGTCTGTCAGCTCTGGTGTGGCAGACACAATGGCGTCTGAAAATAAACCCAGCACAGATCACATAAATCAATCACTCCTGCTCCAGCTTTGCATTCGGTGATGACATTGTGATCTGGGTCTGGGACTTATTTCGGTCCTCAGTACATAGATGGAGCTCGACTGGACGTGCTGCCGGTGCCAGTGTGGACACTGTAGTAAAAAAAATCTATCAAATTACCCCCCTGAGTGGACTTTGGATGTTGATAATGAATTCGGTGTGATCGTTTTGCCTGTCACTCGTTAGCGATTGTGCTTTACTACAGCTGACTTCTCTGTGCCTGTATAAATAGGGCTAGTTTGACCGCACCTAAGTGAAGTACACGGAACAGCAGCCTCCTTCATGGTCTGGATGAAAACCCGAACTGCTACCTTATGTTGGAAGCCAATATGTCGCAGGTTTATGATGAATACAAAGCTGTAGGAAGATCGGTGACACTATCCACAGTCAAGCAAGCTTTACATCTACACAAGCTTAGAGTGACGAGCAGGACAGCTGGCACACTTAAAACCTGACTGATCACTCTGTTCCCATGGTGATGTGAGGCTTGCTTGACTGTGGACAGCGGCACTTGTGTTCCAACAGGTTTTTAATTCTATGCGCCTCTTTTTTCACCCAATACAGTCCTGGCCAATCGGAGCTTATCCCTCTCTCGCCCCTGCTGCCACCCCCACCCTGATCGAGGGGGGCCAAGGCCTCTTCAATACATGTACAACAGGCGGCACTTCTTTTCACCTGATACTGCGTGCAGAAAGCCGCGCACTGTCATCTGTGATCCCTTCCACCCCCCCCCCCCCCCCCCCCCCCCCATCCTGCAGGCGTCTCAACCGGTCAGCAGAGGTCGTAATTGCCCAGGTTCAGCCCCCGTAGACACACAGCCAATCGTAAGTCTGTGTAGCCGCCCGGTTGGCTGATAGCAGAGCTGAGAATGGCAGATGATTCTTGGATCACATCTCACCACTGAAACGGTTTAGGTTTTCTCCCTGACCATGGCAAGAGATGAGGGTTCTTTTGTACCTTTTAATGAGTGCAGTCAAACTTATATGGGCGCAGAGAAGTTACCTGAAGGCCAAAACACAAGTCAGTGAGATTATAGAGCTCGTAACAACAGCCAATTAAAAACTGTAGATGTTTTTCAGACCACAAAGTCCCAGAAAAAGAACAGTTTCATGTTTGTGTCGCACTAACAACTAAAAATCGATGCATGTGATGACTGGAAGGTCTTAAGGGTCATAAATGAGGAGCCATCTGACCCTTTCAATGCAGTTAATCCTCACGTCTTGATCCTTCAAAGCTGCTGAAACCCTCAAACAGCATCACAGACTCTGAGTCTCAGATGAACACTAGTCAGAAGATGTGTTGGACTGGGATGTTGTGGGCTTTGCACCCAGACTATCAGCTTCTCACCTCAAACCCTGACTATTCACACTCGTCCAGAACCTCCAGAAAGGTTTAAGTTCACCGCCCCGAGTCCTAACCCCCCTCTCCCCGCCGGAGGAGCAGTCTGAAGGTAGCAGCACCTGTGTAGCAAGCACAGCAGGACCTGGACACATTTCTGATGCTCCACATGGTCCACATAGCTCACACGGTTTGTTCGTTACTTCACTGTTCCGAGCCAAACATCTATTGTCTAAATTTAGAGCAGAAATTCCAGACCACTGCAGGATTCCTATATAAAACAGAGCCGGTGGGTCACTATTGTCCTCCCAGGCTTTGTCTGAGCGTCTGCAGGAACTCATCCACTCTCACCATGGTAGGATCTCTCTCATCGTCCTGATTTTATTCATGATTTTAGAATAACGGTGTGCATGGTGGCAAAATGTCGTCTTTTTAATGAGTGAATTATTTAAAATAGAATTACAGAAGCTCAGTTTAATATAATAGTTGTTTATTAACAGAAACGTTTTTAATATAATAATATAATATATAATAATAATATAATAATAATATAAAAATAACATAATAATCAGATTATTAGTGAAATAATAAATTATAAAATTGTTATAAAAACTTGATTTAAAAACAATGCTTATTTTAAAATAATAATTGTTAGTTGTTGGTAAAAAATTTTATAATTTGTAATAAAAAGTTTAACATTTCTTATTTTTAATATTTTATTTTTATTTACATGGTTAAATAAACATATCTTAATTTATTTATTCAATTTTAGTGCCTTTGATCTTTTTAGTCTTAAATTAAACAATGTAAAACCTTTTTGTGTCTGACCTAAAAATAGGAATACTTTGAAAGTAAATTGCATTATTATAAAATGTTACGTTTACATTTACGGTATTTAGTGGACAATTTTATCCAAAGCGACTTACAGTACCGTGACAGTATATGTTGTCTAAGCAATTGAGGTTAAGAGCCGTGCTTAAGGGCCCAACAGTGGGGCTTAAACCTTCTGATTACTGGACCAGTACCTTAACCACTGGGCTACAACTGCCTAATGGGGTGCTCTGGTGGCACAGTGGGAAATTTTGCTAGGTTCAAATCCCCAGTGGTGCTATCTATAACTAACATGACTGGGTATGAACGGACTGGCGTCTTGTCCAGGGTTCGTTACCGCATTGTGGCCTGTCATTCCAAATAAAACCGGACCCACTGCGACCCTGACCAGGGTAAAGTGGTGATTAAACATGACATGAAATTAAAATGAACATAAAATAGAAATAAAAAATAATTTATAACAGAAGGGAATTTCTCTGTGCTCATCATACAGCCAGACGTTCCCCTTTAGTATTTGTTTTACAACCTTAACTAATCAAAATTATGTTTTTATTAAATACTAAATATGGTCAAAAATATGTGGACGTCCTGTTTCAAAACCATAGGCTCGTCGTCATGTGGCTATAACAGGCTCTATCCATCTGGTAATGCTTTCAACAAGGTCTTGTAATGTGCCTGTGGGTAGTTAAACCTATCTGGTCAAAAGCGCAGGCACTGACGGTAAATGAGAAGGCCTGGCTCACAGTCGGCATTACAATTCATCCCAAAGGAGCTTCCCCTGACTGCTGCCACAAAGTTAGAAGCATGTTGTTTATTTTATATTATTAATTTTGTGGATCTGTTAGCAATTCTGCAGCAAAGTGTCTTCTGTGGTAGAACTTCATGGCAGAATTGTTAAAAAATACAATTTAAAAAAGAAAATATATAATATTTTGACAAAAAATATTAAGAAAAAAAACAGATTATCAAAGTTTTTATTGCTTGGTGTGATTTGGATAACACAATTCCTGCAAAAATTGACACACCGCTTGTACTTCCACTTCTGCCTCTGTTCAGTCCCCCAAAAAGGCCAAGAAGAAGGAGTCTGCCAGCTCCAACGTGTTCACCATGTTCGAGCAGTCCCAGATTCAGGAGTTCAAGGAGGTAAGATGATAAAATCCTGACGACTTTAACCTCATGGGCTGATCCGTGAGTGGAGGCTGAACCCAGGCTGGAATCCCTGAAGTTTCCAGTGAGCGTGATGGACGGGCGGATCAGTGGAACATGTGTTTGATTTATGGAGAGCAGATGACGCGTCCTGAGTTAACGTGTTGTAAATGTCTGCAGGCGTTCACCATCATGGACCAGAACAGAGACGGCTTCATCGACAAGAACGACCTGAGAGACACGTTCGCCGCTGTGGGTAAGTTTACACAAAAGGTTGTGGGTTCGAATCCTGGCTCGTTCATGCTTCCACTTTTGGACCTTTGAGCAGGAACCCTCCTTAGAATGGCTGTGCTCATAACAAGGTGGGATATGCAGAAAAATGACGAACACAGGCATATATATTCTATATGGTCAAAAGTATACGGACACCCCTTTTAATTATTAAGTTCATGTGTTTCATTTACATTTACGGTTACAGTAGTGTGACAGTATACCTTCTGAGCAATTGAGGGTTAAGGGCCTTGCTCAAGGGCCCAACAGCAGCAACCTGGCAGTGGTGGGGCTTGAACCAGCGACCTTCTGATTACTAGTCTAGTACCTTAACCGCTAGGCTACAACAGCCACACTCAGTGCTAACAAACTTAGTGGCATGATGGCTCGGTGGGTAGTACTGTCGCCTCACAGTAAGAAGTTCCTGGGTTCGATCCCAAGGCGGGGCGGTCCGGGTCCTTTCTGTGTTGAGTTTGCATGTTCTCCCCGTGTCTGCGTCGGTTTCCTCTCACAGTACAAAGACCTGAACTGACTGTACTGATGATCTAACCAAATTGTGTAAAACTTGATGTAAAAACCCTAATCAATCAATAAATGTCCAACAAGTTCATGGTCAGGTGTCCAAATACTTTTGAGTAGTGTAATGACATAAATAACGATTGTCAGTTCACCAGTCACGTCTGGCCGGCGTGTTTGTGTTTATTTATAGGGCGTCTGAACGTAGGGAACGATGAGCTGGATGACATGATAAAGGAAGCTTCAGGTCCCATCAACTTCACCGTCTTCCTCAGCATGTTCGGCGAGAAGCTTAAAGGTTCGGTCCAATTTCATTCCCATATCTAGTTAAAAACTCTCACGCCGTGTCTGGTCTGACCAAAACTGGCTTCACGTTTATTTAGGAACGGACCCAGAGGAGAGCATCCTAAACGCCTTCAAGATCTTCGACCCAGAGGGAACCGGTGTCCTGAAGGGAGATGAGTGAGTATCTATCTACACCTTTATCTACAACTTTATTTACACTACCACCGGGGCAGTGGTAAAGTATTCTAGCCCACTACTTTTGACATGGAGAAGTCGTAGCTGTAGCCAATCATAATTACTGCAACTGCAATTAATAAACACAAGAACGGTGACTAACAGCTTCCTGGTTTATATCAACAGGATTAAATATCACCTGATGTCTCAAGCGGATAAATTTACTGAAGCGGAGGTGAGCGACTCTTTTGTTTACCTACACAACAGGACAAAGCTGAAGCTTTATTAATGATTGAATTTAATAATCCACACACATACACAAAGCAAAACATCTAACTTAGAACATCAGCGACGGTGCGAGGCTTCATGTTCCGTCTCAAATACGAAAATTCTCGTCCGTGTTTTGTCCCCCCCGGTGTCCACAGGATTGGTTGTTAGTTTTCCAAACTCAGTTACCAGAGTCGTGTTTTTATCTGCTTTACATTTCAACATCTTAGACATTTTGACTAAGCGATTGCTAACTGAATTGCCGTAGGATTGTTAGGACGTCTCATATTGCAGATTATCCAGTAAACGTGAAGCACTTGAACACTGAACACAAACCTTAAAGTTTGAATTTCACAGCAAATCACATATTACACCAGACAAGGCTCATTTCATGCGCCGTGGTGCGATTTTCACAGCCGTGAATTAGGTAGAGCTTTAGTTATAAGTCATACAAGCCATTCTTATGGGTTTCATCAGTTAGTTGACTGACTTTAGTGAGTTGGCAAGCTAGTCGTCCAATTCCGAGGGGTGTGAATACTATTTCTTTTTATTTGAACAGATTCCAGTGAAAACTGTTTGATTAATTAACCGCAGACAGAAAAAAACAGTCCGTCTGAAATGTGAGACGGCGAATTAAAAAAGGTTAGGGGCTTTCGTTAAGCGCACATCAAAGCCTGGAAAATAAATGCCTACGAAACCCACACGGTGAAAAAACAAACAAGCCCTCTGTTCCCATGGCAGCCGTGTGTAGTAATCTGATGGCTGGCTTCCCATGGCACCCCTGTTCTGACTCACTGATGGCTCCTGTGATTACAATAATCCATCTTCCTGTCAAATACCCCCCAAAAAACCCCTACACGGACCCAGAGAGGGGGAGGGGAAGAGACCAGAGAAGAAATACTGCGTCGGCTGACTTTGGCTCCCTCGTGTCCGGCGGATGAGTGGCCCGGCCGTGCCGCAGTGGCGGGGTAACGTGTGCTGGAGGGGGTCGCTGGGGGCCTGCATGATCAACCGTGTGTGTTCACAGGGCCAGTGATAGCTCAGTGGTTAAGGTACTGGACTAGTAAACAGAAGGTTGCCGGTTCAAGCCCCGCCACCACCAAGTTGCCACTGTTGGGTCCCTGAGCAAGGCCCTTAACCCTCAATCGCTCATTGTGTAAGTCGCTTTGGATAAAAGCGTCTGCTAAATGCTGAAAATGTAAATGTAAATGTTCACGCCTCTGATCAAACACTGTGCTACTCGTCTTCCCTGTGGGCTGCACCCACTGGGTATAGACCGACGTCGCTTACGGCTGACGGGAGCATGAAAACACACACACACACACACACACACACACACACACACACACACACACACACACAGTGAAGCCTATTTCAGACTCCAAACTTGCACAAATATTAGCTTGGTTTTATTGAAGTCCAACCATGGATTGGCACCCTCTCCAGGCTAGTCCTTACTTCCAGGGTTTCCCAGGCCCCGCCTGGACTCTGACCAGAAAAGTGGTAGATGAAAATAAAATAATAATAATAATATCGTATTTAATCAGTAGGGTAACGGGTAAAGCCCTACCTATTACACCTAATGAGCCGTTTTCAGTGTAATATACAATATGCTGTAAAATTCTAACTTTAAGTTTTGTGTTTAGTGATTTAACATTTTTCATTCGTGTAGCGTTCAAGTGTTTCATGTTTACTGGTTAATCTGCACTATGAGGCGTCCTAGCAATCCTACGGCAATTTAGTTAGCCATCGGTTAGTCAAAATGTCCAAGATGTCGAAGTCTAAAGCAGCTAAAAACACGACTCAGGTAACTGCCAACCAATTCTGGGACTTGATGTAACTGCTCAGTGGTCCAACAGCAACCTGGCAGAGGTGGGGACTGAACCAGTGACCTTCTGATTACAAATCCAGTACCTTAATCTCAGATCTTCCACAGTGATTTCAACAGTGAGTCTGTGCTATTCATTTGCCCACATATGAACACAGTTTTCACTTCTGATATTTCGGCGTCTCTTTGTCATCTGTTCCTGCGAACGTCAGGAACCGCTGTTATGACCATCTTTCCTATTTCAGGTTAACCAGATGTTCCAGATGTTCCCACTGGATGTGGCTGGCAACCTGGACTATAAAAATCTCTGCTATGTCATCACACACGGAGAGGAAAAGGAGCAGGAATAAAAGGACGAAGCAGAACGGCTCTTCATCGATGTTATCGTCGTTAGATTTGTTGCTGAACGTGAACAGTGTGTATATTTGTTGTTTTAATGATGAATAAAAACTTTTTGGAAAATACAGCCTCACTGTTTGTCTTTAAATGAGCTTATAATGATTAAATGCTTACACATTTGTGCCGGTTGGCAAATTTGCAAATCATTACTGTCTGTTTTTATTTACATTTCCAGAACTGAGCTGGTAAGAAAGCGTACAGAGTACAAGCAGATTCAACAGACAGTTTAAACAAATAAAACAATACACACATATTTGTGCTACAATAGCAATAAGACATTAAATAATAAGCTGGACATGAAGCCTAATGGAGCATAAATGAGTCAGACACATATGATTCAGGACACCAGATCAAAAATATATTTAACAAACTAAAATAAGAAACAAAACTACCATTACAGCAGAACACAGTCAGAAATGTGTGTGTGTGTGTGTGTGTGTGTGTGTGTGTGTTTTCTGTTACGATAAGCACTACATTTACAGAGCCAGCTCTACTTTCAGTAAACGTACACATGAAGGAGGCGGCAATAATGTTCTTCAAGACGGCCATGATGGACTCAAGGTGGGACACAAGGACATGATACAGTCAGAATGCCTCATCAGATAACAGTATGAGGAAACAGGTATTCCAGCACTTTCACTTTTGTTAGCTCTTATATTTCTAGCACACTTGTCTTTCAATGTAGTACTTATAAATATGAACAAAAAAATTATTCAGCATAACTTTAATTCAAGTCATTAAACTGTTCAAGCCATACGACTATTTTCAGCCTCTTTCACTCTCTAAGAGGGCAGTTGGAAGCCTAGTGGGTAGATTTTTAAGCTATCAATTAAAAGATTGAGAGTTTGAATGCCAGATCTGCCATGCAGCCATTGCTGGGCCCTTGAGTAAGGCCCTTAGCCCTTTAGGCTCATAATGGCCGACCCTGCGCTCTGACCCCAGAATTTCGTTGTACTGCACACGTGTATCTGTACATATGACAAATAAAAGAACTCTATTTTATTCTACATTTCAGAAAGCAGTCCTGAGTTATTTTGGTTTATGTTCAAACTTGTTGAAATGTCCAGTGATGCAGCTCCATATCATGATGCTCCCACCATCATACTTCTATATGCGCATTATGTTTTTGTGTGGAACCCTTCTGTCAATACACACGATGAGCTGAGCTTTGCCAAACAGTTCAGGAAAAAAACAGTTTGGGCTTGTTTTTACATATTAAGATGACGTTTTGCTTGTGTTTTGAATTTAAATGCTCTGCCTTTAAACAGGAGCAGGTTTCAGACAACCTATAGGTGGCGCTGTGCTCATTTGCAGCTCAATTTATATCAAATTTTGCAAATAATTGACATATAAATCACATCTGGCTCAACAAGACAAGACTAATGCATTGAGAACAATAATCTAATTAATTAATTAATTAATTAGGGCAGGTAAATGGACAGTTCAGATCTGACCCATGGACACTAATTGAACGGCTTTGGTCGGTTGGTCAGATCTCATGTTATAGAAGAGCTGTGTGACTGACGGGTCTGTTACTCACACAGTAGGGTGAGAAAAACAAAACAGCACCAAAAAACAAGTGGCATTAAAGCCGTGTTTACAATTTAGCTGACAGCAAAACATCCTACCAAAATCTGAACAAGCTGTTTTCAGAGCCGGACAACAAAAAGACGACGGACGGGCTGGTTTTTATTGCGCGTGATCCAGATGTTTCTGGTTTGATGGCGTTCTATTTGGAACTGGCCGGCAGGCAGGAGCCTCATTTGTTCCGTCCTGTCTGACTACGGCGTTAACAAGCTCGAGAACTGATAACAAGCCTGAAGGATGCTGACGGCCCAGCGCCAGGTGAGGTTCCTACGAGAGCGTATATGTGTCAGGATTTGTACAACATTCTGAAACGAGCTGACAGGACATACAGTGAACCGTCAAAAAAACACAGACCGTAAATCACCAACGCTGGCATCGGTTTAAAACGAGCGGAAAAAAACACTGTCATGAGTTACGGATGGGTGCCAAATTAAAGGAAAAAGCCTGAAGAGTGAAAAAGCTTCCAGTCAGGTGGAATGAACGAGCAGGCTGGACGTCCAGTTTTGATCAAGATGGCCAGAACAAAAGGATCTACATTTTAGAAAAGGGTTCATCAAACCAAGGCCGGTTTTCCTACAAAGTTTTCCAGATTTGTTCACCTGGTTTACACCAAAAGAATGGTACAAGTCTGAATGATAGACCCAAACCGTCTATACCAGAGACTAGGGGGGTGAATAGGGGGATGCATTGTCTCTGGTATGCTGTCGTGAAGGCCATTTACGTAGCTGGACTGATTATCTCATTGATATGAAGGGAGTGGTCTTCTCTCGGATTACAATGCCCCATTAACACAAGGGGTCACTAGTTAGTTTAAATAATTAGATTGGATTTAGTAACTGGAGTATAAAAATGATAATTGTATGCACTGGCATTCACAGCGACCAGATCTCAAACCAGTCAGACCAAAAGTATTTAGACACCTGAGCATGAACTTGTCGGACATTTCATTTAAAAAACAAACAGTATTAAAATAGAGTGAGCTGAGAGGGCTTCTTAAGTGTGTCTGTGGGAATTTGTGCCCATTCAGTCAAAAGATGAAAGCATTTGTATGGCTGGGTGGTAATGCTTTTATATTTACATTTTCAGCATTTAGCAGACGCTTTTTATCCAAAGCGACTTACAGTACACAGTCCAAGCAATTGAGGGTTAAGGGCCTTGCTCAAGGGCCCAACAGTGGCAACCTGGCAGTGGTGGGGTTTGAACCAGCAACCTTCTGCTTACTAGCCCAGTACCTTAACCACTAGGCTACAACTGCCTACTGCCCCTAATGCTGGGCAAGAAAGCCTCCGTTGATGTTCCAGTTCATTCCAAAGCTGTTGAGGTCAGGGCACTGTGCAGGACACTGGAGTTTCTTTAATATAAAGCTTGCTTTGTACATAGAGGTACAACAGGCCTTCCCTAAACTGTTGCTGCAAAGCTGGAAGCACATAATTTCCTTGATATGACTGATTTATTATACCTGTTAGAGACTGTTGTGAATGAAACACATGAAGGGGTGTCCAAATATTTCATGTCCATATAGTGTAGATTATATAGTGAGATTTTGAGTTGAGAGTTGTCCTGGTGTCTCTGTTATTATTATTATTTTTCCTTTGATTTGTCACCCGTCTGTATTAATGATACACAAGTTTCTCATACGAATAAAAGTGCCGTTCGCTGCGACTTCACTTCATAATTAATAAACAGCAATAAATGGCAGTTACGCTGAACCACGAATGTTCAGGTCAGACGTTTTTCCTCTGCTGGCCGGTGTGGAGAGAAGAGGCGAGTCTGAGCGATTCGGCTCGTTTGATCTTAAACCCGGGAAGAGGAAGAATATCTGTCAGACTGTTCAATCCGGAACCGGCTTCACCTCCGCTCTCTAAACACACACCCACACACACACACACACACACATTAATACTGATAGTTCAACAGTGACGTCCATCTCCGGTCTCTGAGTGCTGGAGACCAAAACTTAAAGATGGTGGTTATTTTTGTATAAAGAGACCAAACTGATGGACCCTTAATAAATAGCTACAGGAGCTTCATTACCGTGGATGCCGATCATGTGTTCCAGGATGAGAACTCGCTCAGCCAGGATCTTCAGCGCCTCTCTCAGCTGCTGGACTCCCTCAGCCTGCAAATTCATCCAGTACAACCAGTTATCTAGTTGATTCGACTAACAATCCAATCATTAGCAATCATTATCAACTTGAGGCACTCAGGTGGTTCTCATCAGTTGTCATCTCAGCTCTGCTACCGGCAGGCTGGGCGGCTACATGAACAATGATCGGTGGCTGATTTGATGGCACCTGCACAGAGACGGAGGATCATGTGATCAGGGCGTGTCTCTCCGTACACAAAGCTGATCAGCATATGATCCCGCCTGGTGCAGGTGAAAAGATGCAGTCGGATACTGCACACAGGTCGGAGGGGGCGTGTGTTAGTCATGGTTCTTCTCAGTCAGAGTGGAGGTCAACATCAGTAGAGAGGAAACGTAATGCAATCGGGTAGTTGGATATGACTAGATTGGGAGAAAAATTAGGGGGAAAATGCAAAAGGGCTTGAACCGTCAACCTTCTGATTGATAGTTCAGTACCTCAACTATACGTCAGGAGCCCTTATATAATACAAACCAGGACTAAAATATATTGTCTTTGTTTTCTTCCTGTAGGGTGGGCACGGTGGGGCAGCGCATAATGTTTTCTTTTGACAGCAAGAAGGGTATGGGTTCGACCCCCCGGCCGGGCAGCCAGGGGAAAGTTATATGATATAATCTCCTTTATTAGACCTGGTTATAACTGTTGTTGCTGAGTCGCATGAATTTAATATAGAAGGGGTGTCCCAATACTTTTGTCTATACAGAAAGAAACAGTATATCACTGACTCACATCAGGCACACTGTCCCCTGGCTCTCCCTTTTGCCCCTCAGCACCGGCCACGCCCTGTGAGAGGAGAAAGCAAAACAAAGATTAAATCCTCGGACGCCAAAAGCACGAGTGAGTTTGTGTCTGTGCTGTTATGAATGCAAGACACACTTACAGGCTGGCCTTGCTCTCCGCTTAATCCCGGGGGTCCCTGTACGAACAGGTAATAACAATTATTCAGGCATTCAAGTTCTTTAATAATCACTAATAAAGCTTCAATAAAGCTATTATATGCTACAGTATATGTCCAAAAGTATCTGGACACTCCTGATAGTTATTGAGTTAATATAATAATAATATAGAATACACACAAGAGATTTTATCAGTTCCAGCATGACTTCAGGAAAAATTGGAACATCAACTGTGAGCCAAGCCTTCTTATCAGTGCCAGTGTCACAAATGCACTTTTGACTGAAAGGGCACACATTCACATTCACTGACACAATACTGAGACTGTTATAGGCTCAAAGGAAAGCAAACTGCATAATAATGCGCATTGTTTTGGAATGCTATGTTCGACAAGCTCATGGCCAGGCATCCTCATACTTTTGGATTCTAATTTGTACGAGCACGTTATGGAGACTCAGTAAATTCTCACTTCAGGTCCCTCGGACTCACTTGCCATCACATTCCATCACATTTTATGTCTGATTATGTTGTGAAAGCTCACCCTGTCACCTGGGTCTCCTTTGAGCCCCGGTTCTCCGGCTTTGCCTGGGAGGCCTTTCGCTGCCTGAAACACACACACACACACACACACACACACACACACACACACACACACACACACACACACAGAGCTGATCATTTTCTGTGACTGAAATTTGTACATACTCAGATACTTAGATGCCGCTGTGGAAGACGTAACTAAATCATGTTGCTGATAACATAGACGAGTGTAAAGCTTGCTTGGCTGTGATCATGGATGACCTTTTTTTTTTTTTACTTTGGCAGGAAACAATTACCATTTAAGTACTTTGTAATAAATGCAATAAAAGCAGCACTGTTTATATGGGCAGAGAGATGCAAGACATACTCACATCTTCTCCAGGTAAACCTGGGAGACCAGGAGCTCCAGCAGGCCCCGGGGCACCTGAGCAATAAAAACACATTTAGTGTTGATACACAGTTAGAAGCAAACGTTTACATACACACAAACTTCATGTCTCGGGGTTTTACTGATTTATGCAAGTATTTTTGCTCTGTGAGAGGGTTAAAGATGTTTGCTGGGTCTTTAGTTCAGCTTTTAGATGCTGATTCTAAAGCAGGGACTTTTTTCTTACTAGAGGAGCCTGTTAGTCCATGGTGATGTAAAACACGCTTGACTATGGACTTGGCTTTGCTTTTCAACCATGGCAAAACACCAATGTTCCATGTGCTTGTTTATGGGTGCAAATGTATATAGTCTCTGATTATTAATGAGGAATTATTAATGATTATTAATGAGGCCAGGTCACAGAATTAAACTACTATACAACTTTTTGGACCAAAGAAGCCAATTGTTTAATCTGTTAGCCCCCCAAAAAGAGCAGTAGCAGAAATCACTGAAATCCGTGGACTGCCATGACAAACACGTCCTTTACAAGTGTATGTAAACAAAATAAATGTGTGGGGTTTTGTTTCATACCGGAAGGACCGGGTGGGCCTGGAGGTCCAACATGTCCTGCACAGACAACACAACATCGGTTAACATGAATGCCATATAACTTCATACATTAGTGAGTCTGGTGTCTTTACCACCTACTATTTAAAAATTGTCTAAGCAATTGAGGGATGAGGGCCTTGCTCAAGGGCCCAACAGTGGCAACCTGGCAGTGGTGGAGCTTAAATCAGTGACCTTTTGTTTACTAGTACAGTACCTTAACCACTAGGCTACAACTGCCCTTAGAGACAAACCAGACCATGAACAACTGATCCACACAGAAGATCTGCAGACTGTTTGTGTCTGCTATAAAACCGTAAGCATCTTTTATTTATACACCCAATATAATGAGTTCCTGATCAGGACCGTGCCGTGTATTGTACCGTGTGTCCACATTCAGTCACATCCGCTCTCAGTTTGTGTCTCTGGAGACCGAGCTGAAGGTCTCCACTACCAACCCCGCATCAGCACTCAGGTCTGCATTCGGCCTCCAGGGAGCCCAACAGACACACGCCTTCTCCTCCCGCTTTGAAAACTGCAAAGCTGCTTGGAAGAGCTCGGCCGGCCTGGCAAGATCCCTCTGGAACCAATTTCTGGAACTTGGGCAGGCCTGGGGAGGGGTGGAACATTTCACCCTCGCGTTTACACGCCGGTGCTCTTTGGCAAGGAGCTTCCAAAAGCAGACGGCAGCGCTGACAGCTTACAAATTAGAGTTGATTTGCACTCCAGCCAGATTACTAATCAAAAACAGTTCAGCTCAGGTGGAACGAGAGCAGAACTCTGCTGTACCCTGGTGGCTCCTCAGAAAAGTGCTGATAGGAGTTTCATTTACTGTGTGTATGTCATATTTAGAGCACAGGGACTGTAGTAACACAGCACACACTGAGCTCTGGCTTTATTTAGGGACCTAACAAGGACTTTCTGGTCCCCTTTTCCACTGTCTATATTTATAGTGGATTCAGAAAGTATTCAGACTTTGATTTTGAATGGATATAACAGCAATTTTACCCATCAGTCTACACTTAATCACCCATAATAATGAAGTGAAAACATGTTTATATAAACATGTTGTTCAAACATTAATAAAATAAATGAGACCCTTTATACGAGCTCTTTTGACAGCAGTTACCATTGCAAGTCTTGGAGAAGCTTTGTGCCAGTTTTTAAGTGGATTTTGCACAAAAACTGACACACCTGCCTAAAAGGCAGTGGTATATAAAGTATAAAAGTACGAGTATCTTACCAGAAATTTACTGTGATAGAAGTAAAAGTCACCTCTTAAAATAGTACTTGAGTAAGTCTTAAAGTATCTGATGTTTAATGTACTTAAGTATCAAAAGTAATTTTCTGATATTAAATGTACTTAAGTACTGAAAGTAGAATGTACTTAAATATTGAAAGTAGAATGTACTTACGTGTTGAAGGTAGAATGTACTTAAGTATTGAAAGTAAAAGTAAAAGTACTTCTACTTTGATAGAAGTAAAAGTCACCTCTTAGAATATTACTTGAGTAAGTCTTGGTGTATCTGATGTTTAATGTACAGTACTTAAGTATTGAAAGTAGAATATACAGTACTGAAAGTAGAATTTACTTAAGTATTGAAAGTAGAATTTACTTAAGTATTGAAAGTAGAATTTACTTAAGTATTGAAAGTAGAATTTACTTAAGTATTGAAAGTAGAATATACAGTACTGAAAGTAGAATTTACTTAAGTATTGAAAGTAGAATTTACTTAAGTATTGAAAGTAGAATTTACTTAAGTATTGAAAGTAGAATGTACAGTACTGAAAGTAGAATTTACTTAAGTACTGAAAGTAGAATTTACTTAAGTACTGAAAGTAGAATTTACTTAAGTACTGAAAGTAACAGTAAATGCTGTTTATAAAAACGGTCAGAATTTTGAAAAATATGAAGATCGGTCTTTTAAGCCTGTAAACAACCTGTTGTCAGCAGGTGATTGTAATGATGATTCGGCACAAATCATGTTCAGAGTTAAGAAAGAAAATGTATTTTGTTCTATAAATTCTTATGTTGTGAAGAACTCGTTTTTTAGGTGTGAGGTCGGCTCCATTGTTAAGGTTATACAAGCTATAAAGTACATTTCTGGTAAGATATTTGTACTTTTATACTTTATACACCACTGCTGAAAGACAGTTTATTGTGCATCTCCTAACACGTGAAAGTGGTTGGATAGAAAGAGCATCTTCAGGTGTGGACGATAGGTGGCGCCGCTTTCAAGCGTCTCTTCACTAATGCACTTCCGCCGTAGTCTGATCCTGAGTCTTTTAGATGATGTAGTATTTCTGATAACAGCCCCCACTCTTCTTAAAAGCGGCTTTTTATGCATTTTGGAGGGTGTCTATGGAAATTTGTGCCCGTTTTGCCAAAAGTTAACGTTCTAATGTATCCCAACAATGTTTGATGTGTACGATCATGCTTCAAAAGGTCCTTTCCCAAACTGTTGCCTCAAAGATGGAAGCATATTGTTTATTTTACACACCATTCAGGAACAAGTGTGGCTGAAAGATCTGAACTCTATAGGTTAGATGGTGCACACATGTTTTGTGTGTTTATTTTTGTAATAAATACCGCAGCTACAATCTTCTAATAACTGCAGTCGTTCTGAGACCCACATCACATCATTAAAAATGTAAATATGTTCCCTCTCTCAATTTCCATATATTTTTCCATGTGGAAATTCTTTTATTCTGATGGAGGGAATGTAGCGTAGAAAATCTAGCATGACAGAAAGGTACGCCATCGGTTTCGGAAATGCTAATCAGCGCCGCACGGTTCAGTCACAGGACAATAATAGCTCAAAACAATGCAGTTGTTCTTGGCGATCGTGTTGCATAAAGTCAATTATGCGAAACGATCCCTGACAACATCTGTAAGAAATTGGGTGTGCATGTATGAGTGTGTCCGCGCAGGAAGAAACCTGAGGCTGCGGTTTCAAGTTAGCTTTGAACGCCGAGTCTCCCCGGTGAACGGATTTACTGGAAAAGTCGACGGATTCCAGTAAAAGTGAAGACGATTGTTTAACTTGTGTACATCAAATTCTATATATAGATCATTGTTATTGGTTTTAAACTGGTTTTACACACCATGTGTCCAAAAGTATGTGGACACTCCTCTTAATTACTGAGCTAGGTGTTTCACATTTACATTTTCAGCATTTTTTATCCAAAGCGACTTACAGTTATGACAGTATACAATCTAAGCAATTGAGGGTTAAGGGCCTTGCTCAAGGGCCCAACAGTGGCAACCTGGCAGTGGTGGGGCTTGAACAACCTTCTGATTACTGCACCAGTACCTTAACCACTAGGTTACAGCTGCCAGTTTCAGACCTATTAATTACAAACAGGCGTATTAAATCAATCATATAAAATAAATAACATGCTGGCAATTTGTGGGAACAGTTTAGGGAAGGCCAGTAAGCTGCAAGTATGTAGCTTAGTTTTAGAGACTTTGAGACATTTAAAAAACACAGGTCGATAAACTCACCTGGTTCAGCTGCACTGGTAAGCTGAAATACATCCCCTCTCAGTGGGATAGAGTTGGTCAGGCCTGGCTGTCCTGGAGGCCCTGGTGGTCCCGGTGGCCCTGGAAGACCAATTTCTCCCGGAAGACCTCTTTCCCCCTTCAGGCCTGCAGAAATATACAGAAATATAAGCAACCCATATCATTTGATTTACACACAGTAGTACAATTTGAGTCTGGATAAGGCTGGACTGGAGGTGAGGCCCAGCAGGGATGTCCAGCAAGCTTATGGTCAGATACTTTTCATGATATGGAGAATGTAAACAATAACATGCCTAGTACTAAACCGGGTGGGACACCTTAATGCATTCTTTTAGGTTCTGATCATCTTGCATGCCTCGCAAAAGTAATATTATGGTCAGTGGTAAAGAATGCAGATGAAAACAGAAACGTATTCAGTTACGTCATCCAGCGCTGATTCTGTGCTATGAAGCTTGTTTTCACAGACACACCAATATATATAAAAACATTCTATTCTCCATAAACAATAGACTATGCAGGTTGTGGTCGGGACCCCACGTCAGGTCGCTAAAGATGCAAACGGCATCAGAGGAGATTTTTTACAATTAATACAAACATGCAAACTCCACACCGAATGGACCCTGGGGAATCAAACCCAGGCCCTTCTTGCCATGAGGTGACAGTGCGACCCACTGAACTACTGTACTAATCCACAAGGTGACAAAGCCTTTAAAATGGGTTCACTGGCCTAAGAGGTTAATGATGTTTTTTACCTCTGGGTCCTGGTTGGCCTGGGGCTCCTTTTTCTCCTGCAGGTCCAGGAAGTCCTGATGAGCCAGGTAAGCCAGGAGGTCCCACCAGGCCTGGCGAATTCCTCGTTCCTGTACGGGGAAGACACGACAGTGCTGCCTTAAACTCCCAGCTCCCAGTGTTGTATTGGTCCAAAACAGCAAATAAATGTGAAGAACATGTTATGATATTTATACTGAAGATTAAATGTACTGTGGAAGTGACTATTGAGCTCTGATTTCAAACCATTTAAAAAAAGTGATGGAAGGTAATCGGTTCACCTGGTTGCCAGAATATCGGGGGTCCCATAGTGGTGGGCTTTGATCCTTCTACTTCATTATCTGTGGATCTTTCTGGCGAAGTGTTAATGGATGGAAGCTGAGGTCCAGCCTGCTCCAACAACTTGATCTGAAACACAACCGAATGTCTTTGTTTGAGCAATATCCCCCCCCCAAAAAAACTAGAACCGTTTCCTAATCTGAGGTGTTAATTGGGGATTTCAGTCTGGCTTCTGATTAGTTCACTAGAGTGAAAAATAATTAGTTAAAGGTGTTAGACTAAACACTGATGTCAAGTGGTTAGAACGTACCAGAACATCGGACCACCTTAAGTCACATTAGCCTTTGTCAAAACATTCCTGAATTCGAGAGGAAGGTGGTTATTTGCTATTATAGAAAGACGTCATGTTAATCATCCTGGTGTACCTCAGGGCTACGTAACAGGTCCCTTTCCATAGGGGTTGAATGTAATGAAATGTGACAGCACTACCCACTGCGCTATCATCCTGTCCCTATTACTATCCAGGATATTTTAATAAATGCAGCAAATACTTTTGGGAGTTTGGGGGATTTTTGTAGCTCTTACCTTTGACTCGATGGTGTTCAGGCGTTTGCTGAGATCAGTGTAACCTGTACAGTTCATACATTCTGCATGAGAGAGAGAGAAAACATTGTTATTTTATTTTTAAACAAAGCACACGGACACCATAAAAGAACTTCTGGTGATTTGGTTAGCCAGCATACACCGATCAGCCATATGATTAAAACCACCTCCTTGTTTCTACACTCACTGTCCATTTTATCAGCTCCACTTACTATATAGAAGCACTTTGTAGTTCTACAATTACTGACTGTAGTTCATCTGTTTCTCTACAAGCTTTGTTAGCCCCCTTTCATGCTGTTCTTCAATGGTCAGGACCCCCACAGGACCACCGCAGTGACACTGACATGGTGGTGTGTTAGTGTGTGTTGTGCTGGTATGAGTGTTTTAAATACCGTGTCCACTCACTGTCCACTCTATTAGACACTCCTACCTAGTCGGTCCACCTTGTAGATGTAAAGTCAGAGACGATCGCTCATCTATTGCTGCTGTTTGAGTCGGTCATCTTCTAGACCTTCATCAGTGGTCACAGGACGCTGCCCACGGGGCGCTGTTGGCTGGATATTTTTGGTTGGTGGACAATTCTCAGTCCAGCAGTGACAGTGAGGTGTTTAAAAACTCCAGATGTGTTGCTGTATCTGATCCACTCATACCAGCACAACACACACTAACACACCACCACCATGTCATTGTCACTGCAGTGCTGAGAATCATCCACCACCTAAGTAATACCTGCTCTGTGGTTGAAGAACAGGGTAAAAGCAGGTTAAAATACTTTGTAGTTCTACAATTACTGACTGTAGTCCATCTGTTTCTCTGCAAAGTGCTTCTATATGGTAAGTGGAGCTGATAAAATGAACAGTGAGTGTAGAAACAAGGAGGTGGTTTTAATGTTATGGCTGATCGGTGTACAGTGTATCACAAAAGTGAGTACACCCCTCACATTTCTGCAAATATTTCATTATATCTTTTCATGGGACAACACTATAGACATGAAACTTGGATATAACTTAGAGTAGTCAGTGTACAGCTTGTATAGCAGTGTAGATTTACTGTCTTCTGAAAATAACTCAACACACAGCCATTAATGTCTAAATAGCTGGCAACATAAGTGAGTACACCCCACAGTGAACATGTCCAAATTGTGCCCAAATGTGTCGTTGTCCCTCCCTGGTGTCATGTGTCAAGGTCCCAGGTGTAAATGGGGAGCAGGGCTGTTAAATTTGGGTGTTTTGGGTACAATTCTCTCATACTGGCCACTGGATATTCAACATGGCACCTCATGGCAAAGAACTCTCTGAGGATGTGAGAAATAGAATTGTTGCTCTCCACAAAGATGGCCTGGGCTATAAGAAGATTGCTAACACCCTGAAACTGAGCTACAGCATGGTGGCCAAGGTCATACAGCGGTTTTCCAGGACAGGTTCCACTCGGAACAGGCTTCGCCAGGGTCGACCAAAGAAGTTGAGTCCACGTGTTCGGCGTCATATCCAGAGGTTGGCTTTAAAAAATAGACACATGAGTGCTGCCAGCATTGCTGCAGAGGTTGAAGACGTGGGAGGTCAGCCTGTCAGTGCTCAGACCATACGCCGCACACTGCATCAACTCAGTCTGCATGGTCGTCATCCCAGAAGGAAGCTGACGCACAAGAAAGCCCGCAAACAGTTTGCTGAAGACAAGCAGTCCAAGAACATGGATTACTGGAATGCCCTGTGGTCTGACGAGACCAAGATAAACTTGTTTGGCTAAGATGGTGTCCAGCATGTGTGGCGGCGCCCTGGTGAGAAGTACCAAGACAACTGTATCTTGCCTACAGTCAAGCATGGTGGTGGTAGCATCATGGTCTTGGGCTGCATGAGTGTTGCTGGCACTGGGGAGCTGCAGTTCATTGAGGGAAACATGAATTCCAACATGTACTGTGACATTCTGAAACAGAGCATGATCCCCTCCCTTCGAAAACTGGGCCTCATGGCAGTTTTCCAACAGGATAATGACCCCAAACACAACCTCCAAGATGACAACTGCCTTGCTGAGGAAGCTGAAGGTAAAGGTGATGGACTAAACCCAATTGAGCACCTGTGGCACATCCTCAAGTGGAAGGTGGAGGAGTTCAAGGTGTCTAACATCCACCAGCTCCGTGATGTCATCATGGAGGAGTGGAAGAGGATTCCAGTAGCAACCTGTGCAGCTCTGGTGAATTCCATGCCCAGGAGGGTTAAGGCAGTGCTGGATAATAATGGTGGTCACACAAAATATTGACACCTTGGGCACAATTTGGACATGTTCACTGTGGGGTGTACTCACTTATGTTGCAGCTATTTAGACATTAATGGCTGTGTGTTGAGTTATTTTCAGAAGACAGTAAATCTACACTGCTATACAAGCTGTACACTGACTACTCTAAGTTATATCCAAGTTTTATTTCTATAGTGTTGTCCCATGAAAAGATATAATAAAATATTTGCAGAAATGTGAGGGGTGTACTCACTTTTGTGATACACTGTATATTACAAACTACCACACACACATTTATTACAGTATGTAGTAGCAGAAGCCAGCAGCAGTGAGTTGGCACTGGATGCCCGCCTCAGTGCCAGGAGATAAATGGCTCGTGTGAGTCCCTTGATGGGCACGCTTTACTGGAACAACAGATTACATCTTGTTATTGTATTATTCCAGCCCTAAATCAGCTCGATCTTCAGAAACATCATGACTACAGACTCTTTCACTTCCTCTCCTGTCGCTCCTGTCGTTTACTCCTCCGTTCTTCACCTCCTTTCTGAAGTGCTTGTTTTCTGTCTGTCTGTCTTATGACGACTCGCTGCTTCGCACCAAGATGCTTCTGGACATGCCAACTTCATCAACACATTTGAAGCCTTGGACTGTAACTTTACACTGACAAAAATATGACGAAATATGTAAGGAGGATCATGCTATGCTCTGTACATCTTTCCACCACTCAGTCCGACTCCTCTACCCAACAACAGGAGTCGCTGTTGAAGTGCTAAGCATCTGAGCATCATTATTTGTGCAATATGTTTATAATTAACTGCAATCCTTTGGTGTGACGAATACGCACCACCACCCCAATAAAAACCATACAGTCCTTTTTATAACAAAAACCAAACAATGAGGCTGGGCTGAAAGACACGATCTGGAATTTGACGTGATCATTTCCAGACAGCTCTTTATGGTAGATAGTCAGGAACATATTTAGTAGATGGTTTGGGAGGACAGATGAAACCCAAATAAGATCTTAAACAGCTCAGATCCTAAAAAGACATGATGTTTGTTAGGAGGATTTAATTACATAGGAGAAGGAGCAGGATTCCTCAGGCTGCGTTTAAAAAACCCACGTATTGCCAGCGCCGTGTTTACCAACCAGAACCTAAAGACAACATTGTGTTTATGAGGACTGGAACCCATAGGGAATATACATCTGGGAAAATATTTGGAGCCTGGATCGTGTTGAAATTCTTCTCAGGCCTGAGTGGAAATGAAAAGCAGTTTCTAACCATATATAGACGTCACATGTTCTGTTTTATCGTGATGCAATCAAGTGCAGAGCTGAATGGTTCCCATGGTTGAAGGGGAGAAGAAGAACTTCAGGCTTCCTGCTTTTGCTTTGTCGATGTAATCAGCAACACACTTAGCTTCTAGGTCCGCGGCAAGATAAGCTCGCTCGATTTTGGACAGTGCCACCCTTGTTCAAATGACTGCTAATTTGTGGCGGAGCTGTTTTTCATGGTTCTTTGGTTAGGTCTGACATTTCATTTCATAACACCTCTCAGCAGAAGATTTACTAACTGCCCCAGTGGCCAAATGGATAAGGCACTGGCCTCCTAAGCCAGGGATTGTGGGTTCAAGTCCCATCTGGGTTGTTCAGTCAAATCAAAGAGTCTGCAGATGCTTGCTGAGGGCAGTGGCAGCTCAACGGTTAACAGGACTAGTAACTGGAAGGTCACTGGTTCAAGCCCCATATCTGCCAGGTTGCCACTGTTGGGCCCTTGAGCAAGGCCCTTAACCCTCAGTTGCTTGCAATATATACCGTCTCAAAAAGGCGTCGGCTAAATGCTGAAAATGTAAATGTAACTGACCTTTGAAAGAATCCATTGAGATTCCGATTGGGCTTCTTTTCTGCAGAGCAGTTTCTAAGTCAATTGCAGTACAAAGCTTGCTCGACTGTGGACAGTGACAACTGTGTCTAATTCAGCTAATTCTAGCTTTCAATTCATCGCAGGTTCTTGGATTACATCTGACCATCAGCATAAGATTCAACCTTGAAAAGAGACCACTGCTCCATGTGGTTTTATTGTTTACACACTGTCGTAAGGGTTGTAATTCTCTATAGCTGGAGATTATTTCGTGCCTATATAAATAGGGTTAGTTTGACCACACCCATTAAAAAGTACATAGTATCAGGTGTAACCCAAAACCCATCAAAACCCATCAGGTCTGCCATGCATAAGCTGCTAAAAGACAGTGACACTGTCCACAGTCAAGCAAGCTTTACTTTATAATGGGCATAGAATATGTGAAGGACAGAAGTTTGTTTCCACGGCCAAATATATCCTGTATAAATCGGATCCTGGCACCATTCGACACCGCAGCTGTCTTGTGGAATGCCATCATTTTCGGGACCAGTTGTTCAAGACGCCATAAGGCACATGACTAAGGGGTGAGAGGTCATACAGGTTTAGCCTTTTCTTCAGTTACAGGGGATTCATGCCGAATCACTGCAGATATAGGGTGACACAAAGAAAGGATAGAAACGGAGGGAGCCGGATCTCGGGGTAATCCCTGCGCCCAAACATCTGCGGAAAGTTATGCATCACGGCTGCGTCGAACACGAGACGACTTCTTAAGGGCGCGGGCGGACGGACGGCGCGTCGGCTTTTTCATAAATATTACTGCAATAACAGCATGATCTCACCGGGCATGACAATCTTACCGATTTATCCCGGGATGCCGGGGTTATTTATACGTCCCAGTCAAGAGTTCAAGGTTTGTTTTAGAAATGAAAACAAAAAAAAAAGGTGGATGAAAGGTGGGAGGACAAGAGCGGGAGAAAGAACTGAGAGAAAACAGTCAATCAGAACGGTCTGGGACACGGCCCACTGGGCGCTTAAAGGAACGGGTGGATTGATTTCCACCCAAAGTACACACATTGTAAAAGGAATTGTGTGGCCAGGCGTGACCCACGGAATGCCTCCCGCTGCCCGGTCGCTCCCGGACATTTGCGCTGTTAAGTGTTGGGGTCAGTTTGTGGCCGGACGTGATTGTTAGAGAGCCAGATGTACCAGCCGAGCTGTGTTCGTTCCAACAAAACCAAGCAGCTGTTTCCTCGAGCTGGCTGGCGTCCCCTGAGCAAGAGTCAGCTGTGCGCCTTCACCGTACTAGCAGTATGGATCCCAGAGCATAACAGCCACCAGTCAACCTGGGATCAGGCATTTACGCCTGTACCGTTCTCTTGGTGTAACATATATTTACATTTCATTACATTTTCCGTATTTAGCAGACGCCTTTATCCAAAGTGACTTACACTAGTGTGACAGTATACAGTCGTAGCAATTGAGGGTTGAGGGCCTTGCTCAAGGGCCCAACAGCAGCAACCTGGCAGTGGTGGGGCTTGAACCAGTGGCCTTTTGATTACTAGTCCAGTACCTTATCCGCTAGGCTACAACTGCCCTATATATACTTCTAATATCTCATGTTAAAAATGGTGAACGGTTTGTCACCTGACCAGGTCACTTCTTACACACCTGTGAGGGCGTGTGCCACACATGCCACTGCTTTTTGCACCAGTTAACTACTGTGATGGCATCTTAGACCATCTTAGAATTCAGGTTGCTCCATATCGGTTCAAATCTCAGCTCTGCGACCGGCAGGCTGGGCGCCTACACGGACAACCATTGGCTTGTTATTCAAGGGAGGGTTCCAGAGGGGATTCCTCATAACGGATGCAATTACGACCTCAGAGACAGAGACGGGGGATAATGTGATCAGGGTGTGTCTCTCTGTACACAAAGCTGATTCACATATGAACCCGCATCGTGCAGGTGAAAAGAAGAGGTCGATACTGCACACGTGTCGGAGGGTGTGTGTGTTAGTCACGGCTCTCCTCGGTCAGAGTGGAGGTCAACATCAGTAGAAAGGAAGCGAAATGCAATCGGGTAATTGGATACGACTAGACACACACACACACACATAACAAGATTTCGTCATATTAAAGCGGAACGCCCCATCCAGACACAGATGGGGGTCTCTGCATATATGGAGGCGCACGCTACACCCACCATATTCTTCCACCCCTCTTGCTTTAGCTTTGTAAAGACAGCAGAGTTCACTGTTGAAGCACCAAGGACGTGATTTCCCATCCAGCCTCACCTCCATTAGACATGGCCAATTGTGTCTGTTGAGGCCGGTGGCACCGCCAAGACTCAGGGATCAACTAGCAGCATGATTTCAATGACGTTGAGTTGGTTCCTCTGTTTTATCCTGGTGTTAAATCAGCCACATCCACTTCCTTCACACATCTGTCGTCGTGTCCAGTGTCTCTCTCACGTTAAACGCTGAGCTAGCAGCCGTTCGACCAGCCAAAAAATTACGCTCTGCTAAATCTGTGCAAATAATCATCTCCCGAAATCCGATACGGTGTGAAATATCGTTAACAGCGAGTACACCGCGGCCTGTCCGGCTACAGCATGCGCTGCGTATCCAAGTCTAACTGCTGAAGCTCACAAATGCAATTTTATATCAATTTAAAAAATTTTTATATTTATTTCAGAATAATCACAACCAAAGAAACGATGAGTCCCTGTGGGTTCTGTGGTAGGGATTAAAGTGAAGGCTTCTCTTATGTACACTATATGGCCAAAAGTTTGGGATCACATGACCGTGAACTTGCTGATCATTCTACTCCAAAACCTGAGCATTATTATGGGACTTGGGGCAATAACAGCCTCCACTCTTCTGGGGAGGCAAGCCACAAGATTATGGAGTGTGTCTGTAGAAAACTGAGTTAAAGGTACATTTAAATGAGAAGCTGGGGTCAGGACTCTGACCACTGAAGTTCCTGTACACCAAACTAGTCAACTTCTTTATGGATGGAACAGGAAAGCCATAACATTAAAACCACCTCCTTGTTTCTACACTCACTGTCCATTTTATCAGCTCCACTCACTGTCCACTCTATTAGACACTCCTACCTAGTTGGTCCACCTTGTAGATGTAAAGTCAGAGACGGTCGCTCATCTATCGCTGCTGTTTGAGTTGGTCATCAGTGGTCACAGGACGCTGCCCACGGAGCGCTGTTGGCTGGATATTTTTGGTTGGTGGACTATTCTCAGTCCAGCAGTGACTCCATCAGCATTGCTGTGTCTGATCCACTCATACCAGCACAACACACACTAACACACCACCACCATGTCAGTGTCACTGCAGTGCTGAGAATGATCCACCACCCAAATAATACCTGATCTGTGGTGGTCCTGTGGGGGTCCTGACCATTGAAGAACAGCATGAAAGGGGGCTAACAAAGCATGCAGAGAAACAGATGGACTACAGTCAGTAGTTGTAGAACTACAAAGTGCTTCTATATGGTAAGTGGAGCTGATAAAATGGACAGTGAGTGTAGAAACAAGGAGGTGGTTTTAATGTTATGGTGATCAGTGTATAATTAAATTGATATAATTGTTTGTTTTTCACCTGTTAGTTTTTCTCAGCTACATTTTCAGCTATTCTACACACATCTTGTCTTACTGGATAATAATGACCAATCACACCCCTAAAAACCCTAAAATTCTCAGTTGTAAGATCTCCAAACTTCTCCAATACTCACAACTCGCTGATCGATTTCCAGTCTGTTAATCAGATTTAGCAAGCTACCCATCACACACACCTAATGTTCCATTCCTTCCCACTCCTGCTGCTGGAAACTCCGAACTTTATACATGTTAACATTGCTTTTTTAAATAATATACGTCTGCCAAGTAAAAATGTCCCTCATTTTCTCTTCAAAATTCTGGCCACCTGATATTTTGCATAATGGTTCTTGTTACAGATTAGCAGCCTCGCCAGTGGTGTCCAGAACTGTCCAGAATCCAAATTGTCCAAAGCTGTGTGACACATTTACTCTGTTATCGTACATTTACAGTTAAAATCTAAAGTTTACACACCCTTTATAAAGGTTTTGTCCTAGAATTGCAAGATGTGATCCAAGAACCATTAAAAACAAGTCTACTGATGGCCGCTCAGGTGGCGCAGCAGTAAAAACACACGCTGGAACACCAGAGCTGGGATCTCGAATACTGGGCTGAGCGGCCACATGAACAACGATTGGCCTGTTGTTCAGATATGGGTGGGATTAAGCCAGATAGGGTCTCTCTCATAACTAATGCACAGAGATGGGAAAAGAGTGCTCTCAGGGTGTGTCTCTCCGTAAAAGTGTAGGTGACAAAATGCATATGGCATGCTGCCCACGTGCATGGGTTAGCTTCGTTCTCCTCGGTCAAAGTGGGGATCGGCATTGGTGGAGAGGATGCATGACGCAATCGGGCAATTGGACGCACTAAAAAGGGAGAAAATGCATAAATGAAAATTTATTTAAAAAAAAAAACAAGTCTGCTGGAACACAAAGAGCACTGCTCACTGTCAAGCAAGCTTTATATGGTCATGTTGTCAGAGACACCCATGCATAAAAAGCCCCTCCTGCTTATTTTCCCATCTATGTGATCAGCAAATTTCGTTGTTTTTTTTCATGGTCCTTGATGTTGGATTACATCTGACCAACAGACTCAGGCATATGTCCTAAATTTTTTGGGGTGGAAGCAACTACTTGGGGAAAAAAGACTTCACTTGTTCAATGGTTCATTGCAATTTAATCAAGTTTCTTTACAGTGTCTAGAATTCAGGCCAACACAAAGAGGCTTGAATAATAAATAATGAATTTTTGATCAAGAAGGTCAAGAACAGCCTCCGTAGGAATGACGTAGAAGCAATGTTCTTGTCAGGCTGAGAATTACGCGCCAACCAAAGAATCTCCAGCCAAAAGGACTCAGTGCTGGAAGAACTGGACACTGATGGAGGGCTACAGAAGGACTCGCACAACTTCATTCATTCGGTTCTGCATTTGACGTAATCAGTTCCTGCTCTGAGGTAATCAGGGTCGTATTCAATCCAGGGTGAGTACCAGATACAATGAACTGAGAACAAGGCTGGAATAGATTGTGGACATGGTACCAGTCGATCACAAGTTTTTAGTCACTCACTGATACTCAGCGTCTTACACATTGGGGCAAATGTACTTTTACCAGGCATCTTGTATTGTAGCTAGCTAGAAACAAATGACAAACTAGAAGAAACCACTAATAAATAGGAAATAAAAGAAATATAAATGTCAAGCAGGTCCAGTTGACTTTAACTTCAGATCACAAAGGCAAGAGGAAATGGTCTGAATCAAAAGGTGCAAGAATAAGGAGGCAGGTACATGTGTCATACACCAAGAGAACAATGCAGGCCTGAATGCATCTCTCAAACAATATGGAAGAAACATTGGTGGCATGACATGGTCAATTATACAACAGACTGACTAAATAAGCACAAAGAAGTAACTCTGAACGATCATCTAATCAAAATACTAAAACGTCTCTAATCTTTTCTGATGTGAATGGTGACTTCCTGGCTAATTATGACCCTATCCACAGAGCAGGAAGGGTCACTGAATAGGTTAACGAGTATAAAATGATTATTGTATGCTATGACTTTCACAACCACCTGATCTCAACCTAATTAAACACATTTAATAAATTAGAAAGAAACAAGACTATAAACCTTTGCAATCTGTGCACCTTAAAAGTAAAAGTCACCGTTCATATAATCTGAGTGGACTAAACATGAACTGCCCCAAAAGCATAGTTATGTCTTAGTAGCTTCATTACCTCATTCTACCTCATTCATATGCACATTATGAAGAATCGCACACAAAGTAGATAGTCTACGCCAGTAAAAGAGTGAACATGTTTAAGTGCCAATCATTACATATTGGTTGATTTACTAAGGTTTGAATAATTCATGGCTAAACACTGAAATGACCTGAATGTTTTAACATTGCTTATCAACATACACATGGCCGCCTCACACCAAGAAGAGCCTGGGTTTAATTCTAGGGTCATTTCTGTGTGAAGTTGGCATGTTCTCCCTGTGTCCTTGCTCTGGTTTTATTTTCAAACTATTTTTTATTTGATTTATCATTTACATTTGCAGCACTTAGCAGATGCTTTTATCCGAAGCGACTTACAGTTATGATGGAATACATTTCTCAGGGGCCCAACAGTGGCACTGTGGCAGGTGGGGCTTGAACCAACAACCTTCTGATTACTAGTCCGGTACCTTAACCACTAAACTCCACTGGATACATTTTCCAAACTTAACCAGTACCTGAAATGTTACCACCGCTGTCTGAGAGTCAATTTTATGTTTATGGAAAAAAATAGCACATAGCGTAGTCTGGCTCGACTAAACCAGCATACATACCGTCTAAGTATTTTGGAGCACATGCACAGATGTAGAAATGTAACCGAAATCTGAGAATGGGGGGTAACATGCGTTGTATAAACTGATTACTGGGCTAAACTCCAGCTGGCTTAATCAGATTTCTAGAAATCGGAAAACGGCCGCGCTCAGGTTTCACTGTTCTGAGCGGAGTGTTTACGTGACCACCTGAATAATCGCATAACTGCAAAAATCAGGTATTGATTAGGTCATTAGTGCGCACGTAGCGAGCTTCCTACTCATCAGGACTGGACTTTGGCTGGAGCGTGGGTTAGCGAGCGGTGCATGCAGAGCTAGCGTTCATCCCTTTTACAGCTTCCTGCTGTGACTACCTCACACGCAGCTGAGCAGCCCTTCTCCGAGCCAAAAATACCAGGCGATTATTTCCCCCCACAATTTGGCTCGTGACCAGCCGTGGATTCAACACGCAGATGTTTCCAATACATCGGCGACTGGAGCAGCTTGGCCGTGTTTGAGCTCATCATGAGTTCGATGCGCTCCTGGTTAGAGCGTGAACGCGCCGGTCGCCTCAGGTGTTTACGTTTTGGATTAGATAAAAAAACATAAGGTTTTCTTCTGGCATGGACACATGGATGATTTGATGGCATGGGGGTGCAGTGGGTAGCACTGTCGCCTTACAGCAAGAAGGTCCTGGGTTCGATCTCCAGGTGGAGCGGTCTGGGCCCATTCTGTATTCTGTGTGGAGTTTGCATGTTCTCCCCGTGTCTGTGTGGGTTTCCTCCAGGAGCTCCGGTTTCCTCCACAGTACAAAGACGTGCAAGTGAGGTGAACTGGAGACACAAAACTAAATAAACCACGCATACATTTTCCATGCCAATGTATTTCATATCACTTGTGCATGTGGTGGTGTTGGAATCCAGTGTTGCAGTGATTCGGAATAAAAGTCATGTTTTTTATCTAGACGTTTAGGAGGGGGGTTGCAGCAGATTTGGGGTCTGCTTAAAATCCAGTGGCTTGCATGAAGCATGGGCTGCACGTCTACAGACAGTCCGACAGAGCGCCGTGTCTTTTAGTTTTTATTGGCGCTGTTTCCCTTCAGCAGGCTCGGGGAGGAAAGTTTCAAACTAGGAATTGGTCACAATGACATGAGGGAGGAATAGATGAGCCACGAGAGAGAGAGAGAGAGAGAGAGAGAGAGAGAGAGAGAGAGAGAGAGAGAGAGAAGCTGCAGAATTGAATGTTTCTTAAGTGTCCGGATATGTTCAATGTAAAAAGCATGATGGTTCGGCTACATTTACATTTTCGGCATTTAGCAGACGCCTTCATCAAAAGCGACTTACAGTAGTGTGACAGCATGCTCTGTCTCAGCATGCTCTGTTTCTGACACTCCAGCTCCACCTGGAGATCGAACCCTGGACCATCTTGCTGTGAGGCGACAGTGCTACCCACTGAGCCACCGCGCCGCCAAATCAATCATTCCACTAGAGCTAAGCAGAGTATATAAGAAGCACTAAAAATCTCCTCAGCCTTGTGTAGAACTTCAGCTATCGTTACTCAAACACTCCCAACATGACCCCCCATTCATTCTTCAGGCTGGAGCACATGGTCCTCAGTCTCATCAGACTCAAGTTTTTGGCCATTGGAAATGACCTCCCCCATGGGAAATCCTTTCAGCTGTTAGCCTGAGGTCTCTGACACTGAGGTGTCATGTACAGGGATAGGCAAGTGATTTGTTTTGATTGACACCCACACCTCTACACATACAGTCGGTTCTCATGAACTGTAACACCTGACTTCTAAACAAGCTCGGATTGTGAATGTCTTCAATAAAGACCAGAACTTAGACAGGAAGTCTTTGTCTATCATTATGAGTTGGACGAAGATCAGACCACATTTTATTACAAATTAGCACAGAAATTCCAAAGGAGCTTCTCTTGAAGGTTGCTTGATGTTTGACATGAGTGAAAACGAAGCACTGGAACACATTATCTCACGTAGGCAGATTCACTTAACAATTCTTTACCATCTTTATACTCCTGAACCCCTTAAGGGTGTCTACCATTAGGTAAGATTGGGCTTTGTCAGGTGGGTGTTGTAGTGGGTTTAGTTCTCAGTGTGCAGAGCTCCGCCTGTTCGTCCCATATGGATGTGATTTTCTTAGGACTTAGACTATTAGTGCACACACATACATTTCGCCGAAGGTAATGCAAAGAATGAAACTGACTTTTCTTTCCCACAACATGCTTTGTCTAAAGGGTTTGAATACACAGCATGTCAGTAACTTTCCCTTAAACGTTATGTAGCACTGACACTGTAGGGTATTTAACCCATAAACATGGACAACAGAACTTATGCAATGGCCGAGAGAACCTTCTGACTTAAATCTCATTGAAGGTTGTTGGAAAGTCTGGAAATTGCAAGTCTATCAGAGAGACTTAGGTCAACCTGAGGAAATAAATAATCAGTCAAAAAGAATGGATCAAAAAACCCAAAGAGTTAATTACAATAGGTATTATTCATTTGTAATGTCTAGATGTTATATTTCTTATTAAATTGCATTTTAAACATATCTTTGCTTTAATATATGGTCATAAATACATACTTTTTGGTCAAGTACAAAGTAAACGGTATGTAAATTTGAGAGTGAATATTTACACTCAAAGTTTATTACATTACAAAGGAAAAGTAAAAACGTTAAATGCTTTTTTGCCATCCACCGTATTACTTAAGCACGCAGCACTCTCTGAATGTCAGCACTTATCTGTTTTGTCTATTAAAGGCCAATTAACTAAAGTGGTCCTAACAGAACCTTGTTTTATACCGTATTTGGAATTCGGCAAAGGGCACTGACTGGAAGAGGTAAATATTTGTAATTAGGAGCGTTTTCGGGAACCGGTGTCACTCTTTTTAAGATGGTTCACTCCTTGAGAAACTGATGCTGATTCTTGAGAGATTCTGCCTCTTGGGAGAGGAAATGAAGTGATATGAGAGAAAACAGAGCATGCTCATGAATATATACAAATATCTCCAGCACCTCTGTGGTCTATGTGGATGAGCAGAATGAAAAGAGCAGAATATAAAGGACACATGGTTTCGAGAGGTCTGTTTTGATACAAGGCCATGGAGAATCCCAGTGGGGTCTGTCTTATATAAATATGTGAATAAACATGGAGGTTAGAGTCTGTGATGTGCAAAGCATCTCTCTGTCTCTCAGCAAGGAAACTCCCTACTGACCTCAAATTCTCTCTTATAAACGTTCCCCCGCAGGCCAGACATTCACAGACGTTTAAAGTACGTTCAGATGGGTTTCACTTCATGAAAATACAACAAGATAGTTGGATGGATGGATGGATGGATAAACAGACAGACAGACAAATAGACAGACAGACGAACGGATGGATGGATGGATAAATAGATGGATGGCTGGATGGATGGATGGATGGATGGATGGATGGAAGGATGGATGGATGGATGGATAAACAGACAGACAGACAAATAGACAGACAGACGAACGGATGGATGGATGGATAAATAGATGGATGGCTGGATGGATGGATGGATGGATGGAAGGATGGATGGATGGATGGATGGATGGATGGAAGGATGGATGGATGGATGGATGGAAGGATGGATGGATGGATGGAAGGATGGATGGATGGATGGATGGATGGATGGATGGAAGGATGGATGGATAGATAGATAGATAGATAGATAGATAGATAGATAGATAGATAGATAGATAGATAGATAGATAGATAGATAGATAGACAGACAGATAGATAGAGTGGGTTAAATCATCTTCCATGAAGCTTAAACCGGGAAGGAAGTTTCTCTTTCAGCAAGCCACCCAAAGCATTACTGGAGTGGCCAACTAAGACTCCTGATCTTCACCACAACAAACATCTGTGGTGAGACCTCAAAACCCCACTGACCCCCACCTAACACAAAGCAAAGCTGGCCAAACAAGAGAGATTAATGCTACAACTACCGCACAATTCTGCTTTCCGTTTAGCGAGCGCAAAGCATCCAGCTGTCAGAATCAGAGTATCAGAGTTTTCCTCTGCTGAGACGTGAAGGTACCCGGAGGCTCACGAGCGTTTGTGAGTTTGTGGAAAGATTCACTAATTTGTTCTTCCTCCCCAAACAGCCAGCGCTGCTTCATCAGCAGGGAGAACAAAGGCTGAACATTAAACCTGCTAAACACTACCATACAAGCACTTTCCAGCGACTTCAATCCTGATGTGCATTTCTCTGGCTTCAGGATCTCCAGGTGGCAAACACCGGCGTGCCTTAATGCCAGAGCAGGACGGCGTACAGGAAGAAAGAAGATTGCTGATTACTGGGTTTGATTTATGCCGAGCGAGAGGTTCAAACGGGCTGAGAAAGTTGGCCGAAAAACTCAGATCGCTGGAAAAATCTGTATTTGGCAACATCTTACATGCACTTTAGTAATCTGCTAACAAGCCAGTCAAGAATCAGATTGGTTAAAAATGGGGCCTGGTTTCATCAGATATAACTAAAACATACAGAACGTAGGCTGGCTGCATTTTGTTGCCCCTAGGTGTGTGTATGTAAGTTAGTGTGGATGAGTGGGTGTGTGTGCTAGCACTGCAATGGATTGGTGCCCTTTTTGGGGGGCAAAACCTTTGGCGTATCAGATTTATTGTAACCCTCCACATTATTAATCTGTTGCTGAATAAGCATGTTCTGTTTAGTCCTGAGCTTGTAACAGCTCCATGGTTGATTATTCCCACCATCTGACTGCACTTCTTAGGCATAATTAGCAGATCACACTCTGTAGTTAGTTACAGCTTTGGTAAATTGAATAGCACGCATGTTAAGCCTAATCACCTTCTAGATCCAGCCCTCTGTCTGACTGATATCTTTGGGGTCTCAATGTTCTGTCCCTGGCTGCTTTCCCACCCTATTAACAGGCAGATGAAGTGCCCTTGTTCTCTTGCACAAGTCTGGTAATATACCCGCCATTTCCAGTCTGTGCATGTGTGTAATCCAGCCGTGTGTGAGCGGCGTGTTCACCCTAGCTGGCTCGCTTCATCAAGCACCAAAAAGCCCTCAGCACTTCCAGATGTTCTGCAGCCCAGACGGCTGGCCCAGACTCAAGCATGACGGCCTCCCCAAAGCCCCCCTACCCCCCAACCACCCTTCCTCTCCCTCCTTGGGTCTAAGCAAGCTAAAGTGTGTGTGGGGGGCAATATGAAACACTTTATGTTGTGGTATGAAGTGGTGGGATGGGGAAGCAGACCCAAGGACATGGAACCGGCCTGGAACCGGTTCAGATAGTGAGTGATGACGAGCAGAACATAAGGAACGACAAACAAGGGCTAAGTAGGGCTGAGTAGAGTTAGGGTTGGGGTTTAGATGGTTAGGATGTATGATAAAAAAGCTGTGCAGCGTGGATGTGGGGGGCTGATATTTAATGCCTGTAGCAGATGATCTCACTCTTTTTAGAAAAGTAAAGACAGAAAGAAAAGAATTGCGATTAGAGACCGTGAAACCGCAGGCACTTATTACTGCCGAAAGAGGAGAGAGGGTCGAGTAATCTAGCCGTTCCTGCAGGAAACAATGAGGGATGGACGGCTGCAGAGAAATCTGAGTTCCAACATACTGTACGCCTGAGACTGCACAGCCCATGCAGTCGGATCTCACATGCCGTGTACTCCAAGTTTATATGATTCATTCCCTAATGCTATTCTTTGTGTAATCAGGGCACTGCATTGAGAAACGATACGCCGGGAGTCATTACTTATTCCATAACGTCCTAAAAAACATTAAAACCATGGAAACAATTAACCACATACCAGCTACAGCAGAGGAACGGAGACCATCCTAAAGTGTTTATTAATTCCCTACATATGATTTCAATGAGTACAGAGTACCATCCAGCATCCACCATGAGCGATTCCTCGAACAAAGCATTTGCAGACATAAACCAGACACGTACCAACCTAAAATGATTCAAGAAGTACTTGCAGAGCGAGTACAAAAAGTACAAAGGAGGTTCAGTCATGCACCCACCTTCACTGCAGTCATTACCCAGGAATCCAGGACAGCACCTCCATTCCAGTGCCGTCACCTGTCGATATGCCAGTTTATATGCAGGCCTAACCAGAGCTCTGTAACTGTCAATGAAGAGAAATCACATCGTGAGTATCTACGCCAAGCAACGGTTGCACTTTTTTGTCATTGTTTTCCTAATTCTGGGTTACGTCTCCAGTCCTGTCAGGTAAGGATATCATCAACGTGTGTGGGTGCCTGTTTCATTATGTTTCAGTATTGATTGATGATAATTATATTACTGGGCAGTCAAAGTGTCTCATTGTTCCATCAAGCTTCTTGAACCTTGATTATAACCTATAGTTGTTATCCATGAACTCAAAAGAGAGCTAATGGAGTCTCTATTTGCACTATGATCACTAATTCCAGTTCAGTTCAAAGGTTTACAGACACTTTAACTTTAAAGGCATCCTTTTTAATGGACACCCTCTTTGTCTAGTTTTTTATTCCACTTTGTTTATTGTATTGAATTAAGTTATTGACATTTAAATTCATGACACAGCCTCATAATTCACTATTAGTGATGGTCATTGACTGTTGCTGCTAGTGTAAGTACATGGAACAGTGGTCTTCTGCCAAAGTCTGGAAAAAAGTCACAGTATGCTTGGTGGAAAGGTAAACATATAGTCTTATCAACAAGCACCATAAATAGCCACTGCATGACACTGTCCACAGTTGAGAGAGCTTTAAATGACCATGGGTTGCATTTATTACGGCAATGATAAGTCTGCAAACAGTCACAGTATCCATATAGTCATACGTCATCCAAATGGCAAAATTTGTACCTGATAAGTTTGGAGCAGGGTCCTGGCCATCGACACCCCTGAAACACTCTCTGTACAGTCGTCTCTGTGCCGTTGTGCACCTGGCACGTAATGGTCTTTGATACTGTGTACTGGCACCAGTTCCTGGAGTAAAACAGAAGTCAGAATTGTAAGGTAGTTCAGCATGTGAGAAGGCAGTTGGCTCCAAATGAGCACTGTACTGAGGGCTACAACATTCACTCAACGTTGCCCATAACCACATAACGTTTAAAACAAAGCACAATGATGACAGTGAACCACTGGTTTGAAAGCACTTGACCTGCAATATTAGTTTAAGTATATACACACAAGGTGGGCAATAAAGCCCAAACTGTTGATGGAACACTCTAGATGTATCTCAGACCTGATATTGACCAGATCTGACCTACTGACACACATGTAAACACAGAACACATATATAAGCATTGCATAAACATGCATCTTATGTTTACAGACACTAATAGTCACCAAGAGCTCACCTGAAAATAACCTGAAAAATAATCTATAGCCTATTTGGTGGTTTGACCAGCATAACCAGCTTAATCTAGGTGGCCAACCAGCATAAACAGCTTGACCAAATGCTTCATCGCTTAGTCAGCAATGCAGGAATATCTTGGACTTGGTGCTAATATTGATTGCAGCTATAGATAGATTCGAACCCGCATTTCAGGTATCGTAATAGATGCTCTTAAAAAATATATTATGCTTACTATCAACCAATTTGGCAACCCGGTCAGATGGTCGCTCAGGTAACACTTGACCAATAGTAACGCACCTCCAACAGTAAGGATTTACCTGTTACTGAGGTTGTGCGCACTGGACAGTGTGCTGGTGACTTACCTGCGCTGAGAACTGATGCCCGCAGCCGGGGCTCCAGCGGCGCTTTGCTCTGAGCTCACCTGGCGCAGTGAGACTGCAGGGAACTGGTAAATAAAGCCGGTTCCCAGTGAGAGTCCAGTGAAGAACATGCAAAAGATACACAGCGCACTCCAGAACGCGCAACGCGCCATCGCTCCTGTACGCACCAAAATTCAGTTCACTGCAGCGGCGAGGCGCACGGACGCATCAGGTCTGGACCAGTTTACCGCACACTGGTTTCCCTCAGTTTAACTTATGGAGAGCGAAAAAACGCAAACAAGGAGCTCGCAGGACCGAGCATACAAACAGGCGAGGTATATAAGATCGATCCAACACCCGTGAGTTGTTTTATTACACCACCCCCACTTTCTCAGCTCGACCTCCCAGTGGACTGAAGTGGCTCAGCAAATGGTCGGAGCGCGTAATGACGCACAAAGTTTGCACATGGACTATCTGCTGCAGGACTCAAGTCATGTATCGTGAAGTTCTTAGGTTTTCCCAGGCACCCTAAACTAGTCAAGTCCAACGTCCCTAAAATCTAAAAATAGCTGGTCTAAAAATAATGCAACGTGGGTCTGTTTGGAAACCCACTGGGTCCGGCAAGCACCTCTACTGAAATCAATGCCTATTTTTATATTTCGTCTATCTGAAATTGCATAAACAAATCGTACAGTATAATTCCTTAACATAAAAGCAATTTGTAATGCTTGTAAAGCTTTTAAAAATGAATCTCAGTGAGCAAGGGTGGTGCATAAGCATGGTCATTGTTTTCATTAAAAACTTGTCCTACAGGGGGTCTAGTTTCTCTCTGCACAATCCAAACTCAGTTTTTTATACCCATCTGATGTTGTTTAAGCTGAAAACAGCCAAACATTCATTTCTGTACACAGAGATCCAATATTTAAATGAACTTCATCTGTGCCTTATAAATCAAATAGATAAATAACTATTTTATTGCTCGTATGTTTGCTAGAACTGATATTTACATTTTCAAAGAAAGCAATTAAAGCATCCAATAAAGTTTATATTCGTTTATTAACGATTTCCTTTGTTTTGCTTGCTGTGTTTTGCTGGTGGTACATTTGCGCAACCCCCTCCGACCCCAATCCCAACGTCCAGCTCTTGTCTGTGTGATCTACACTGTACATCAACATCACATTATCCTTTTCCTCCCCAGATTTCTTTATCTTAGCAGAAAGCTTCAGTGTTTACTCCTACAGTAATTTCACTCTAAGATAAATAAATAAAAGCTTGTAAATGGGTCTTTGTTTAGGAGTACAGTCTAGAGAATCCGGCAAACACAACTATGTGGTCACAACATAGTTACCGCCACTGATTTTGACATCAACACTGTAAATAAAGTTAGAAAGTCAGCATGAAGCACTTTGTAACAACATTACGAAGGTTGTAATAACGTTGTTGAGTAATATTATACAGCAGTTTTCCAACAAACTGTTGGCATTGTTCAGTTTCGCTTCTTTAACCAACCCCCCCTTCCCTCCACACACACCATTTGAACATACATTTCCCTCTTTACAACTTTACTAATGTAAGAATAAATAGTGTCAATAGCTCCTGCAACCACCACTCTTATATTTGGTCAAGGTGCCGGCACAAGTAATAGAAGACTACAGAGAGAGTAGCGTGATCCTCTATATGTGCTGAGGCTCGGGTGCACTGCTGGTCAGTGAAAATATGTAGCTGGTGGCTTGACACAACTGAAGGAGGCATATGTTTGCCCATCAAACAACACCCATGCTGGCCAAGGACAGCCTCAGGCTGAGTTAGCTTGAGTGCACAGGGAAATTGAGCACATACAAACTATGTCTTCATTGTTTACACTTACTGTGGCGTAGATAGATAGATAGATAGATAGATAGATAGATAGATAGATAGATAGATAGATAGATAGATAGATAGATAGATAGATAGATAGATAGATAGATAGATAGATAGATAGATAGATTACCGTATTAGTACCGTATTGTATTGTATGATGAAAGGAGATGGGGCTATAGTGGACCCACTTGTCTTACGCTATGTAGATGACATGGGACTAATATTGGCAGTGACTCCTCAATGGAAAGCAAAGCTAAACATCTTGAGGTGTAGGCTATAGCAAATAACATGGCCCTTAATGGCAAGACGTCAGTTGAGTTGGGTGAGTTTCTTTAATATCCTCCCTAATTTCATCCCTTAAACATTGGCAGGCAGGCGGATCTTGTTATAACTAAGACAAAGAATTTGGGCTTTAACCAGGACAGTCAATTCAGTGAACATTCTGAAACAGCTTCCAAGCGGCTGCACTTCCTCACTGTATTGGCAAGAAATTGAATTTCTGTTGATATGTGTAACACTCTTATATTAGAGTTTGGGAGTGTGCTGTTGATGGGCTGCACGTAGATACAGCGAGCAGCTATGGACAAGGTTCAGAATTATGATGCAGTTTCATGTAGATTCCTCTACATCTTCCAGGCCACTGCCAAACTGCTGTCTCTTGTGCATGCAAGAACTATGTGGCATCAGGTTGTTTAACCTGTAATGAGGAGCGAGAGTTTGATCATTTGTCAAATGGTCCAGAATGTGTTCCCACCTTGATAATTTTTTTACTGAAATGTGCAGGTACAGGGCTGAGATGATTTACTTTCTAATGCGCTCTTCTTTAAAAACTATTCCTCCTAAAAAGAACCACAAAACGTAGGTGGATTAATGTTGAGCTGATGAACTAAATCATATGTTTCAGCGAACAAAGGAATTTCCTTTTGCTGTTACGGCTTTGTGTAGGACAGTTGGTCTGGATCTAAAGCTCAGGTCTGTAGGCCTCTTCCCAGAGAGATACCATCAGGCAGAGTTCAGCTCCAAACCACATCCAACAGACTTAATTCAGCTAATCAAGGTCTTCTGGAGACCCTAATCAGGATCAGAACGAGATCGGATGTTTTAGATTAGAGTAGGAACAGAGTCTGTGAGAAGGTAGGTCTCTTAAGAAGAAGGGTTGGGGAATCATAAGGTAAAGCTGTTGTATTCCATGTTGTATTCCAACATTCCTCCATGTATCTGATAAATATTTACCCCAAGCCACCAATTACTACCTCTGCCAAATAATACAAAATACAAGCACAGTAAATACAGTACGGTTTGTAAATTTTGTACCACACACACACACACACACACACACACACACACACACACACACACACACACACACACACACACACACACACACACACACACACACACACACACACACAGGCACTAAAGGTATTAAACGAATATTTGCTTTAGAGAGTAAGAAAAAGGTGAAAACAATAATTAAATTTGAAGTGAAAAATCCCCTTTGTACCCACAGGAGGCATCTCAAATGCCTAACAAACAGTGACCAGAGGCACCAACTCTACCAGCCGTAAAACCATGTCATCCATCAGAGGTACTGGTCAACTATCTGGTTGTCTTTGCATTACCCCTGCCCCACTGCATACAGGGTACATGAAAAACAGAACATTATAGTCATAAGTGCTTGTCAATCATCCTCATGGAGGCTTTACCATTGCAAATGTGTGTTTTACATACTGGTTTATGTGGAACACTGTAAAGACTAACCAGTTAAAAGGGCTTTGTGACTAAAGATACAGCTTAACCAATAACAAGCCTTCTTTTAAAGTCACTTAGAACATGCCATCTTGCTCCACAACTTTAAAAGACGGACAAGCACATGTGTGCTGTACACCAAGAGAACGGAACAAACCTGAATGCTTGACCCCTTCATCGAGGGAGTTCAGTGATCAATATGGCCAGGGGCTTTCACTTGGGTGAAAAAAGCTTTAGTCACAAAGCCTGCTTAACTTGGTCTGCTCAACTATTTAATACATGTCATACAGAATATAGGATCTTATAGGATATAAGATAATGTTTTGATGCTTATTTAAAACGTTACGTTTGTTACGTATTTAATTTCAGCCTGTCAGATTCAAGTATGGACTCGACTCCTTTCTGAATTAAATGTTGGAGTTGATTTCATGAATGGATTCCACACAGTAATGTTTGTTTAATATTAACTATATAACCAAAACACAAGCTTCGGGAACGCACTGGTCAAAAACAACAAAAAATATGATCGTTGATGTCATATGTGCGCCGATATGAGCCGACAAATGATCACTCTCAAGAGTCGACTCAGAATCTTTCACCACGCGAATTCATTGTATGAATCTTAGAATCGACTCTTCTAGGAGTCGACTCCCTGCCTAATAGTACACGTGTGTCAAAGCCTCTTCAGTAACGGCAGCTCAGCCATGGACGAAAAAATTAATCTGGAATTGGAAGATTTCTCTTCGGAGCCGTTCTTGGACTCGTTCGTGAACGAAATATTACAACAAGACCCTCATTTTCTTATTGGGATTTTCGTCGCTATTGGAGTTGTTGTAATAACAATAGGTGAGAAAATGACAGGCGAATCCTACCACTTCGACATTTTCAGGTATATATTTTCCCTACCCGTTTTCAGAGACGTTCCGCCTCCTGCACTTTGATTGGCTATTGGCAATTTTTGTGGTGATTGGCTACCAGATTGAAAGCTGTGTCTTGATTGCGTCGTGGGTATTAACTATCAGCCAATCGCATTGAAAGGGGGCGGGATTTGTCAGAAAACGGGTAGGGGAAAAAGTAAGCCAGCAACCCTAAACTTAACTAATTACCTTTATGTCAAGTCTTTATTATGGACATAAACACACATAAAAAGCATCTAGACTTTTAAAAGTTATCAATTGTTATGTTTATACATTGCAGTGCTTTTGAAATTCTTCTTGGGAGCCAAGACCAAAACAAACGCAGTTTTATTAGTAGGGTTATGTGATGCTGGGAAAACTCTGCTCTTCAGTCGGGTGAGTGATGTTCAGTTTAATGTTTATGTTATTTTTATTAAACAATAATGTATAAGTGTTGTTAAACCGGTCTAAATGGATCTGATCTGTGTGTACAGCTGCTGACAGGAAGATTCATCATGACTGTGACATCTATCACTGCCAACACAGCATCATACAGAGCAAAAAATGAGAAGGTACAACACTACCTGTCACAATCTTATTCCATATGTATGTATTTATTTTTAATGGGGGCAGTCAAACTCACCCTGTTTATATGAGCACAGATGACTCTCCTGCTTTCCAGTCATTAGCATGTAATTAGGAAACCATGGCACAAAGTTTAATGACATAGAACTTTCTATATGCTGTAGGTGTATATTATTCAGGGTATTTACATTACTCTGCTGTACGTTTCACACAAGTGTATGTAAACCTTTGACTTTATACATGAATCTGATTTGTTCACATTTAGCAGTTTATTCAAAGCGACTTATAATTTTGTCTGAATACAGTCTGAGCAATTGAGAGATAAGGGTCTTGCTCACAGTCCCAGCAGTGATGGGCTTTTAATCAGACCAGTTTTTCACCTTCCGATTACTAATCCAGTACTTTACCCATAGAGCTACAACTAAAAAGCCTAAAAGCATCATTCCTGTAACCTGTGTTGTCATGTTTATGTTCAGGGTAACAGATGGACTCTGGTGGACATTCCCGGCCATGACAGTCTGAGAACTCAAATTGTGGAGAAGCTGAAAGCATCCGCCAGGTAAAACATATTTTTCAAACATTCATAATCTTGATATATCTCATCGCATATTGATAAAGCAGATTTGAGGCTGATACTCTTGTAATCAGTCACAGGTGTCCTGATTTTAGACTGGCTTTAATTATCCTCTCATCATTCTGTTTGTGGTGTGGAAACTCCAACTTTAACCCCTTTTGATCAGGCATTGGAGTAAATATTGAACGTGTTCATATGTGATGCCTTCTGAGTGTTTTTTCTGACTATTTACTATAGTATTATTGCAACATAGTACAAGAATAATACGGTACAGAAACATAATGACCAACATTTTCTTAATTTTTCATCTGGGCTGGACAGGTCATCTGTATGTATCGTATGATAGTTTTGATTTGCTGCTCTTTATCACCGAATAGCCGGATAATTCACTGTAAATAAATTGACATTCCAAACCCTGACATTGGCAGTTATACCAACTGAGTCTGGTTCACCGTTTTCTTGATTCCAGAGCGATCGTGTTCGTGGTGGATAGTGCAGTTTTCCAGAAGGAGGTAAAAGACGTGGCTGAATTCATCTATTCCCTTCTGACGGACAGTGTGGTGATGAAGAATTCCCCGACTTTGGTAATAGCATGTAACAAACAAGGTACGAGTCTGTATTAGTACTGTGAAAAAGACACAGCATCAGCAGTGTATTACTGGGTGCATGTGATGATTTAGTGTGATGACTGACTAGCATAACTAGTCGTCCAGGATTATAGATAGACATGTACTTTATTTACAGTATGTCAGGTACTGATATCCAAAACTTAAACTGAAATATGACCATAATTAATGCACATTTTTGCAGAATATCAGTATTTTAGGATGCATGTTGTAATGCATAACAGTGTGTTGAACAGTACTGATGCACGATTTTAATGCTGATCTTTACTTCACTTTGCAGATATCACCATGTCAAAATCTGCTAAAGTCATTCAGCAGCAGCTGGAGAAAGAGCTGTGAGTACCTTCCTTTAAAATACACTCAACCCGATCACACAACTGCTCTTTAAATAAATGTCAGAGATGCTAACGTGCACTATAAATACAAAAGTATTGGGACACCAATTTCTTTATTAATGAAATCTTAACGTTTATCCTCACAGAACGACTCTCAGAGTGACCCACTCGGCAGCGCTCAGCTCTCAGGACGGCTCGGTCAAGTCCACGCTCTACCTTGGAAAAAAGGGCAAAGATTTCGAATTTTCCCATGTACCAGTGCGGGTGGAGTTTGTAGAGTGCAGCGCCCGCGGCAGCAAGGAGGAGGAAGATATTGACATCGAGGCTTTGGAAAAGTGTCTGGCTAAGCTGTGATACTGTAACTATAATGCTGGTTATGCTAAGATTTCATTCACCTTTGGGTCCTTTTTTTATTTTTAAGCCTGTTAAGTCATGACGTGGCTTTTAGTCAGTATTGATTTCTATTAATGATATAAATTTGACAGAGAAACTTGAAAGTAAAATGTATATTTATGTTTTCAAGAAATAAAAGAAATATTCCAGCATCTTTTGCAACCTAATTTCTACCTACATGACTGTATTACACATTAGCTGAATGACTGGACGAGAGAATGATGCTGACAGCAATCACAGCAACTGCAAATTTAAAACAGTTCCAAGCATATCCAGTTATATATTAATAACAAATTTAAATTAAAAGGAAAAACCAGTCAAACGAGCACAGATGGTTTAAACAGATGTGCTGCATGGTTCGTGTTCTCAAGTCTTTTGCCCTGCGTTAGTCTAACTAATCACCTGATCGACATAATAGAAGCGATCTCAGGGTGACGATACCAAACTAGTGTAGATCACATGCTTACATGCTCCATCACTCCAGTATACTTTGTTGCTCTGTGCCAACTTGTTATAGAGTGGTTGTTTTCCCAACTTGTTTTCCCTTTTTGCATTTCTCAATTTGGATATACTCAATTGCCCTGCACAATTTGGCAACCTCTTCCATTGCACAACACTTGCATTTGAACTTTCCGCTCCCTTAGTTTTGGGAGGTGGAAGAGAACTGGGGCACCTTGTGAAACACTTGCTGGTACTGGGAACAGATGACCTCCTCAGATCTCCTCACAGACAGTGACTGAACCCAGGTTCTCAGGGCTCGTTTTTGTATGTGGCACCCACACTAGTACTATACAAACTGGTATGCTGGAATATTCTTTTAGTTTAAGCTTAGTTAAGGATTTGGTCTTAAAACAGCATTTTATTTAGACTCTCGGTCACTTTTTCCCTGTCAGATTTGACTCTGTTATTTCCCAACAATAAAATGTTATTTATTTTCATCTATGTGTTAGTTAAGGTGTCAACAGTGACATTTCTGTTGTTTCAAACATCCACCTTTGTTTTCTTCATGCCCGCTTTGTGCCTTCGATCCGGGCAGCTGAGGGTGGAATTATGGTTAAGCATCCGAGCTGTTAGAAAGTGTAAATAAATTACCATGTTTCGTCTCTTGCTCCGTGTGTTTTTACTTGTTTTACTTTAGTTTGTGAATTGCCTAGGTAGTTTATTTACACACTATGGCCAAAAGTATGTGTTCCATCTCCATGAGTTTTAAAAAAGGTATATAAAGTTAATTATACACATATAACAAACAATGTGATTCTAACTGGGCAGTTTGGGAAAGGTCCTTTCCATTTTCAGCATGACTGTTTGACCATATTTGATGTGGAAAAACTTTAGTGGCTTTTAAAAGACCCAGACCTCATTCCCACTGAACACCTTTAGGATGAATTGGAATACTAACCGTAATCCAGTTATTATTGTCCAACCTTGTAAATGCTCAAGACCAAACGAGTGCACATTTCCAAAGGTACATTCTTAACAAAACGCCAGAAGAATGGAGGCTTTATGGATTTGGAATGGATGTCCAACACGCTCATGGTCAAGAATCCACATGTTTTTGGCCATATAGTTTTATCATCAACTCTTTTCAGACACACAAAGCCATAAGAAAGATTAAAATGTTTAATGTGACGTCTAAAGTTTTATAGCAGATCTTTTGCATGTTCTTTAGATCTGGGTTTTTCAAAGCGACCCACATTTTGTACATGATTTTTACCCAGGCAACAAACAAACTAACAATGCATTAAAACCAAACACGAAACGAAATATACTAGTCCCACTATGGTTTACAAGATGTGGGCGTTCATGTACAAGATCATTTTGTGTTCAATTTAATTTAATAAAATTTTATTATCATTATTTTCCTCAATGGTCATGACCTTTATATTGTTGGAATTTCGATTCATTTTCATGTTTTGCCACCACTTTATCCTGGTCAGGGATGCTCTGCAGGTCCTGTTTTCACACTGGACACCTCAGACAGGATGCCTATCCACCCCCGCCCTTTCCCAGATCCAGTGATTGGCTACTAAATTAACCACTGTGCTCCTGAGCGCCTTTCATGATCTTAATTTTTTAATCGAGTAGCCAATCGCTGAATCTCAGGGTATTGGGGGGGGTGGATTAGCATTCTGTCTGAGGTGTGTTACTGCAAACCGGACCTGCAGTGACCCTGACCAGGATAAAGTAGTGGAACAAATACATTGAAAGAGTTTACTCACTGACTTATAGGTATCATGACAATACATAACTTCTGGTGATAGAAACTGCTTCCATTGTACAAAACAGCACTGAACTGCTTGTATATGGATAGATAGATAGATCACCTTATTAATCCCATAGGGAAAATCAGTTATAACATCAAATAATGCACAAGCTGTTCAACAAATCTGGCATTTTTAAACAGAAATCCAGGTCAGTGGTGTTGAGCTTCATGCTTCAAAGTGCTGTAAAGCTGGTGTTGGAAACAAGCGTGCATAGAACACTTAAAACAAAAACTAAATGACTATAATTCAGTAGCAGCACTCAGTGATTTACATCACACACTCAGACAAATGAATCCAGTCGTTCATCACTCAGCACTGCAGCTCAGATTATGTTTCATCATCAAACCACAAGTCTACATACATAACATAAGTCTACATGTTTACTGCAGTCGTTCAGTTCTGATTACACCAAACACACCCGGATAAAGACAGGAGCAGGTCAGTTATGTCTGATTTATACCAAGATTCAGACTGCAAATAAATACATCTGAAACGTTCCGCTGGATGCTAAATGCTATAATTCAGCCAGAGAATAGACAGATAAACCGGCGCTCTGGTCTGCCACAAGCAAACTCGGCCGGCCTTTCAGCCGAGCCGGACACACCCAGTTCACCTTCTCCTCGTGAATAAACTTCATTTTCAGTCCCGTCTTTGTGCAGCTCTTCTGATCCGTCTCCTTCGGAAGTTCTTCCTCACTTTTCTTTCCCTCTTCCACCTTCTCGGACTTCGCCTTCTTATTTTTCGTCTTTCTGCGCTGGGGTTTCTCTTGAACCCCTCCTGCCACTACGGGTTCCTGGCCGATATCCCACAGCGCCACCACGCCGTCGTTCCCTCCGGTAGCCAGCCAGTAAGGATGGGGCATGAAGTTGAGAAAGTGGGTCTGCGAGACGCCCTGGCTGTGAGCCTTAAAAGCGGAGTGGTGTTGGAGCCTGGAGCCGGAGCCCACCCGGGCGAGGTGGACACGGCCGTCCTCGGCAGCGCACGCGAACACGTTGCCGCACGACGCCACGCTGATACAGTGAGCCAGTGGTGGGTTGAAGAGTTGGCCGGGTTTCGACTGTGCGTCCTCTTCTTCCTCCAGAGCCTCCTGCAGGCTGAAGGTCCACATAGGCCGAGCTTTCTGCAGGTTCCACAACATCAGCTGAGCGATCAGAGAAAAAGGACAGTCAGAAAACATGCCATGTCAAGTCCATGTTCAGAAATAATGAATTTGTCTTCATTCTGGACACATCATGTACAGGTTGAAATGTTAAGCCAACAAGGGTACATGATTATGAGGTGACTTCTACACCCTGAGCAATGCAAGATCCCGGGGTTGCACCTAAACAAGAGACTGGACGAACATGAAATGGTCTACAGGAAAGGGTTTAGTAGTAATGCCTTATTGAAGTATATCTGTAATGGTGACTGACAGGAAAGATGTAAAGCCAACATTTAAATGGACTTGTGGCTCATACCTGCATGTCCAGACCTGCAGACACAAGGCTTTGTGGTCTTTGGGGTCGGAACGCCACAGACGAACAGATGTTGGTGTGTTTACGCAACGTTCGGCTCACTTTATCCGTCTGCAGGTCCACCACCCTAACGGCCCCTGAATCATCAGCCAGTGCCAGGGAGACGCCCGTTTCGTTCACTGAAAGCGAGTTGATCTCGTCCTCTCCTACATTCTTTAATTCCTTCACCGGCTCCTTCAGACTGCGTGGGTCGAAGACACTGACCGTCTCACCATGAGACACATACAAAAGTCCTGGCGACGTTGGGGAGAAAACCGTACACGTGACGTCTTCCTTGGAGTTTAAACACAGCTGGGAGACGAGTGTCCCTTCATGCGTCCACACCATCACCTCGCCACCTTCAGCTCCGGAGGCCAAAATACCCTCGGCTTCTGCTGCAGCCCCGATGCATAGGACAGGACCTGTGTGGCCCCCTGTCCAGCGCTGGGCCATGCTGCTTATTCAGTCACACCTGATGACAGAAAGAAAGTGTAAGTCACAGCTGTACATGTTTAGATATTAAAAGACGACAAATAAATATAAACCTAAATGTACATGTTGGAAAATAGCTCATTTTAAAAACCGATGAAATTATAAAATGACATTAACCGTAATTGGTTTATTTATTTTTTAGGATTTTAACGTCTTACACATTTTGGTTACATTAATCGCAGAAAGTGTAGTTACTCATTACACAAGATTAATCAGTTTAAGTCTTTAATGTCAAACACAGTCATGGACAATTTAGTATTACCAATTTACCTCACTTGCACGTCTTTGGACTGTGGGAGGAAACCGGAGCTCCAGGAGCAAACCCAAGCAGACACGAGAGAACATGCAAACTCCACACAGAAAGGACCCAGACTGCCCTACCCGGGGGGATCGAACCCAGGACCATCTTGCTGTGAGGCGACAGTGTTACCCACCGAGCCAAAATATTTGAAAAGAACGATTTTAAAGAAAGGTTCTCAGTCTGATTTAGCTGCTTCTTCTTATTTACATATCACAATAATATAACAAATAAATAAGAAGCATTTAATTAGAGTGGGTTCTTCTGTATCCTTGTGACAGCGTTTTATTTCGATTTTATAACCACATCAGAACAACACAGTACATCTCAAACCTTCACGCTGTGACAGCAGAGTAATGATTACTGTTTTAGATGCGCTAACAGGTTAAATCGTGCACAAATCAGTTGTTTATGAACACGCTAACCACACCGTAAACACCCACGACTGCATTAACACATACAAACAACAACAACGTTAAAAACACACGAACCCCAAACGTAAACAAACACGCTAAGCTACTGTTAGCATAGCGCTAACTACACGTAAACGTTAATCTTTAAACTCAGATTTAGATATTGATTTACCTACACACTAACAGCGTGATTTCCAAATAAAGCGTATGCCCCCTTTTCACGATTATTTTATTAAAATATGAAACGAATAAGAATCACAAACATTACAAACATTATCCTGATACATTTTCTCCACGTGTGAGTGAAGCGTGATTGTGACGTAGGCAGGCAGCGCATGCGCAGAGCAAACATTTGGGCTCGGTGGTTCTGACCAAGTACTAACTAAACAGTAAACTTTATTGTTTTTTTAGCATAAAAGTGTTAAGTATATTATTAACAAAGATTCGGGACAAGAAATGTGAAATAAAAACAACAATGAATGGAAAGGACAAGGAGTAACAGTTCTTGTAACCATTATTTCATGGTATTATTTGTGTTCTTCCATGCCATGTTTGAAGTCAGAAGTAAATATTTATATTTCTTTAAGTTTACTAATATTTCACTAATTAATACTGAGCCACACATGCAGAAATTAAGGTCAGGGTTTTGTATCTCATTGTGCTCGCTTAAATCTAAGCTTGTTTTTGGGCAACTTTAATAAATGAAGTCTCATGTTTTTTAACTTTATACTTATACTTGTGAATAAAACAGTATGTTTATTATAATTAGCAAATATATGAGTAAAAAAAGCTAAATTAACGAGGTAAAGCAAGTGTAAAGATTGTAAGGGAACTGCGCATGCGCACAGATGCTTGGGCTGCAGCTCCTAAGCTAAACTATAGTTTATAATATTTACATTTTACATTTTCAGCATTTAGCAGACGCTTTTATCCAAAGCGACTTACACAATGACCTGAACACGATGAGCAATTGAGGGTTAAGGGCCTTGCTCAGGGACCCAACAGTGGCAACTTGGTGGTGGCGGGGCTTGAACCGGCAACCTTCTGCTTACTAGCCCAGTACCTTAACCACTGAGCTATCACTGGCCCTTATTGTACTAATTGTACTATTGTACTACTGGCCCTACTGTATAATAAGATACAGACGTGCTGATATAAGTTATCTGGTCAGTAAGACGGAGTTATACTGTTTTCTTTTCAACATTTCTTTTCTTTACAACATTTTAGTGTTTATGACAACGTTGCTCTGTAATGTAATTCTGTCTGCATTCGGTCTGCAGTTTACAATGTACAGTACAATTACACCGATAACAATAAGTACAATTTATCTAAAACACTTTCTGACTGGTGCTTTTTATTTAGAACAAGTAATTAATTAAAGTGATAGATGTGCAGCATGTCAAAACATACCTTTAATCCCCATATTTTACAACATAAAGTAGTATAATGTACAATATAGACTATATACTTAATAATGCACCAGTATAGACTATATACAGTACTTCATAACACAGCAATATAGACTGCATAATATACTAGAATATGAGCATACTACATAAGCCTTTAGTGTATACTGTATATACTGCATACTGCTCTAGTATTTACTGCAGTAGTATGTACTTCACACTGCACATTCTGTGTCTGGTTTGGGAAAGGCCCTTTCTGTTCTAAAATGACCGAGTCCCTGTACACAAAGCTTATCATGACATGATTTTACAAGCATTGAAGAGAAAATGTTGTGGAAAGCCTTGCAATATGCAGTGTATATATGAAATATACAGCATTACAGTTGTAGCCACATAGGGTTATATGATTTCGAGTGGGGTGTCCACATACTTTAGCCGTATAGTGTAAGTAAAATGTGCTTCTCTTTTTTATAGTGTGTGATTGTGAGCAGACAGTTGTGTACACACAATGAGCTGATTGTCTGGATGCACTAGTTTTGATGAGTCCAGCTCATTTGGGGTCAGTGCTCAAACAGGCATGATGCTGAATGGGTCTCTACCAAGGTCATGCAAAATCATGCATTTTATTGTGCATGTGCACTTTACACACACCCTCACACTCAAGGGCACACACACAAACACACACACACACACACACACACATTCATCATCTCAACCACAAACAGTTGTCTAACTGACGAGCACTCTGTCGTTCTGGACGCTACCAGTCTGTAAGTCTGTTTCTCATTTCATTAACTTAAATGCAGAATAAATAGATAATGAATATTAATGAGTGATAATATAATAATATTTTAAAAATTGATAATATGTTGTACATATTGTCAGCTTGACATTATAGAAATAAACATACATCCAGGCAGGTTAATTACAGCTTGGTTCAAATGAAATTACTGCTATAGCAGTGAATTAGGACGTTTTCTGATATACGTTTAATTTCATTGCCTGATCATCATTTTTAGTGGGGTCTTGGATCCTCCAGCTGCCCCATGGAATCTCGGCCCTATTTCCCTGCACGGTCCGTACTGTTCCGGAAACAAGCCAACGGAGTGACTTATCGGATCCCGGCTCTGATCTTCCTGCAGCGCTCGTCCTGTTTCCTGGCCTTCTGTGAGGAGAGACTTAGTCCTGCAGACTCTCATGCACATCTACTCGTCATGCGCAAGGGGATCTTCTACAAGAACTATGTGGAGGTCTGTCATTACTCTATATTCTGTACTTGTAAATCTCCCACAGTCAGTAGCAGAAGTATTTACATCCTCAAACACACATAAATGGTTAGGTAAGCACAAAATAAAACTTTTGCTCTGGCCATTTGAGTCTCCTGACCTAAACGCTGTGAAAAAGCTGATCTAAAGAGGAGCCTGGGATGCTGTTATGTTGGCAAAAGAAGGCTTTTCTTAAAATAAATATAATTTTTTATTTAAAGCTTAGAGATTAGATATTTACAGAGTGAGGTTAATATAATTGACCAAAAGCAGTTCTTTTCATGACCTTTTGTACCAAGGGTGGCAATAATTCTAGTGCTGACTGCATAATGAGCACAAATAATAAAAATCTGCATGTTTACCTGGTGTTTATACCAGATTTCAGTGAAATGACCAGTTCTAATCATTCTAAGTATGCCGTCTGCTTTCTTCATATCCGGTGTAGTGGGGAGACATGCGAGTCCTGGGCACAGCCTGTCTGAAAGGGTACCGATCCATGAACCCGTGTCCTGTCTACGATACCTTCACTGGGACACTCTTCCTCTTTTTCATCGGCATTTGGGGTCACACCACTGAGAAATACCAGCTGATTACTGGCAAAAATCTCACCAGACTCTGCTATGTGTACAGTCAGGACGATGGGGAGACCTGGAGTCCTGCCATTGATCTTACTAAGACGGTCATAGGTGACACCATTAAAAGTGAGGAATTTCATTGATTTGTGCAACTGTTAATTTTGTGTCAGAATTATTGGAAGATTTAAACTCTTTCATACATTTATTGTGGGTTTACTGACAACATAACAAAATCTGCTCAAAAAGAAACATACAGCACATCTAATATTTGGTTGAATGTTTTTATTTTCTAGCCCAGACCTGAATTTCAGTATAGTCTGCATATTCACATTAGGGTTCAGCCCATTCAGAAAATTACATTTTAGCCTTATTTAGCATTTCAAAACAATTATCCTCTTGCAACACTCAACTGGTTTCAAGATTCAGCTTCTTGGTTGACAGTTAAGATTGCAATACAATACAATGCAATCACACTCTGCAGTGCACCAACGTCACTAGCAGCAAAACAGGCTGGACAGTAGGTACATGGGAACCTACTGTACAGTGGGTTTCAATGCATCATCCCTCCCCCCAACATAATTTTGATATCTGACCAAATGACTCTCCTTCAGAAGAATCTTACAGCAATAAATTGAGCAATAACTACTTTAGTTGAAGGTGCCAGTTGTGAAACTGGGGCTTCTTTCTTGCACAAAAGCCTTCAAGCCCATAGCGATGTCAAGATTGCTTGTCACCAGTGTTCCTGTAGTTTCTTAACCATGACAGACCTGTTTGTTGGTGCTTTTTTTCCTTGTCAGCACAAACCTTGGTAACAGAAAATACTAGTCCTATTTATATAGGTACAAAAAAGTCACAAAATGTATTAAATCATGATCATGCATGCAAAATAAGAAGGCAAGGCCATAAAGAAAAATGTTATGAAACCTTCTACACCACCAATCTAAATTGCTGTATGTATATTTTTGACCAAGCAAATTTTTAGAAACCCACAAAAATGATAGAGGATCTTGTCTTTAACTGTATGCAGTGCTTTGTTACATGTGCCAGTAATTTGCCCACTGATTGTTTTATGCCTACAGAATGGGCTACCTTTGCTCTCGGACCGGGCCATGGCATCCAGTTAAAGTCTGGTCGTCTGGTCATCCCTGCCTATGCCTACCACATCGACTGCAAGCACTGCTTCGGCAAAAAGTGCAAAACAACCGCCCACTCCTTCTGCTTCCATAGTGATACCCATGGCAAAAAATGGCATTTCGGGGAGCCAGTGCCAGGACCTCAGTGTGTGGAGTGTCAGCTTGTATCAGTGGATGAGGAAGATGGCACCAACATCCTGTACTGTAATGCCCGCAGTGCCCTCGGCTTCCGTGTTCAGGCTCTCAGTTTTGATAATGGAACCATTTTCCAGAACGGACAGCTAGTGCACAAGCTTTTGGAGCCCAGAAACGGCTGCCATGGCAGTGTGATCGGCTTTCCAGCACCCATCCACCTCCACCACAACTGCCCCGATTTTGACCCACCTTCTTTAGCCACGAAACCCTCTGAAAAGTTCCTAACGCCAACGTGGGTGGTGTATGCACATCCGACCTGGTCCGACGCTCGCCGAGATCTTGGTTTGTATCTTAACGTGCGACCCAGAGACCCAGACAGCTGGAACGGACCATGGGTCATTTATGAGGGTCCGAGTGCTTACTCAGATCTGGCCTATGTAGAGCTGAGCTCTGCTGATGCTCAACCTGTGGCTGCATTTGCGTGCTTGTTTGAGAACGGTAGAAAAACAGCATACGAGGAGATTTCATTCTGCATTTTTACTCTGTTTGAGCTGATTAACAACCTCCCAACACTCAAACCACAGCTGGGTGGTGTAAAAATGGCAGTTAAAAAACGGAAGAAGAAAAAAACAGTGTGTTGGGTTTGTACAGTCTCTTAATTCTGGACTATAGTAGGTCTAAAGCCAGCTATGCAATATTATTTGAATGAAAACTGATCAGATATGCTATTCTAAATACCAAAGTGCCTCATTCAGACTGTTTGTTCTTATTTTGACCAATTATTATTACCATAAAGTTATAAATTGCTAAGCAGTAGTATTGTGATGTTCTCTTCAGATTCTACAGGTCCCCTCTTGTGAACTAAACTAGCCAAAATACTCAACAGCTTCTTAACAGGGTTGAGATCAGGCAACTAAGATGGCCATGGCAAAACTTGATTCTTCACATTGGTTTTGTTGTGGGATCATGATTCTTTCGCCATGTTACAGCCCCTTGTCTGTAATTGTCCCTTCATTAACAATCTGCACCCGTTCCCCTTCTCCTCCTAATTACCCACTGTATGTATATACAGTATACATCTCAAGTTATCTGTTGTTTCTGCTCAGTATTGGATCATTATTGTAATGTCTGGCTGGCATAAGAAACAGGACGCAGGTAAATCCATAACTAGATAAACAGGTAAGGATCATATCTAGAGGGATATACAGTACGTACAGACAAAGAAATAAGGCACAGAGACAGGAATACAGAAAAGTCTATAAACATTGGTTAATCGCTTTATATGCATTTTGAAATGATCATACTGAGCAGAAATAACAGATAACTTGAGATATACCTGTATAATTGTGTATACACAGTGGGTAATTAGGAGGTGAAGGGGAACTGGTGCAGATGAAGGGACAGATTACAGACAAGGGGCTGTAACAGGGTGAGAAAAACATGATCCCACAACAAAACAAATGTGAAGAGATGCATGGCAGGTACTGTGCAGTGAAATCATCAAACACGACTTCAAATGCGTTTTCAAATGTTGTTCCAGCAGCGCCCTCTAGTGGGTATCTCCGAAAGAACAACTCAGTTATGTTCTAACATGACATTAACAATATTAAGTTAAGTTACACTCACCAGAGAGGCGATAAGAGTGAAAACACAAAATAAAATCATGGAATTACATCAGATATCAACTTGGATTGGAATTGAGGTAAAAATACATATGAGTTTGTCATTTGCATAATTTTTTGACTTCAATAATGTCATGTAGGGATTTATTTGTGTATATTGTTAAATATATGAAATATAGCAGTTGTAACAACATTGTGACATTATGACAGATTTTTCTGTTTACGAAATATTTATTAGTTTATACTGATAGGCTTACACACGTATACAGTACACAGCTTGCTAACACACTGTAGTGCATGTAAAACTACCACAGATGTAATAATGATAAAAACAAAACAAAAAAGAACCTTCCATTTACAAACATTAGTCATTGCATTGTTTTACATTTTCAGCATTTAGCGGATGCTTTTATCCAAAGCGAAGTATACAAATATACAGTCTAAGCAACTGATGATTAAGGGCCTTGCTCAAGGGCCCAACAGTGGCAACATGGCAGTAACGGGGTTTGAACTAGCAGCCTTATGATTACTAGTCCAATACCTTAACCTCTAGGCCAGCGCTCCCCAACCTTTTTTGCACCATGGACCGGTTTCATATAAAATAAAATTTTACGGACCAGCGTGGAGGGATTCAAAATAGAATAACTACACTGCTCACAAATGAGTTTTTTCGCTGCAACGAGATGCTGCCTCTACCTGGGGAGGTGATATGAGATGATAAACACCTGTGTGTTGGAATTGGAAGCAGTGTTTTCATTTCTGATGTAGCATCTCTAATTCCTTATTCTTTCTGTGCGGCCTGGTAATAAACGACCCATGGACCGGTACGGTCCGCGGCCTGGTGGTTGGGGACCGCTGCTCTACAACTGCCCATACAGAAATCCAGTAAACACATTCTGCTTATGTTTCTCTGTACACAACTGTAATAACATACATTTGTGAGCCAAAACATGACCTCTGAAGGTGTCTGAGATCTTGCAGGACATTATTACATCATCAGCAGGTCCTCCAACTTCTGTACTTTGCAAGACGGATCTTCCTATAGCGCATCCTGGTGCCATCTCTCGTGTGAGTAAATGATGCACACGTTCCTACCTCAGCCCCCAGTCTGTAGGTATTCACCAGTGTAAACACCCATGCTGTCTGATCAGGACTATTTAGCCCTTATCACAGTCATTCAGGTCTTTATGCCTGGTCTTATACACTCAACATGACTATCATCCGGACAATGAATAGATCCCTGACCACTGATCATGTGCACTATTGTTCCTAAAAGTTGCACTTATATTGTCAGTGTACACCAAAAGAACAGAACAGGCCTCAATGTTTGACCCCTCCAAATGCTGTCGGTATAGATTTGTTCCTCTTGTCTCACCTGTCACCTTGTCACCTTAGATGACACCGCAAATCTGTACAAACGATGAAAGAGGTCTTTTATAGCATAACAGTGTCACTTTTACAGGGCATGACACCACATAAGATATATGATTTACCCTGACAATGACATCCATTTTTTCAGACTGATGTTGAGCCCTCTCTAAAACGCAACACCACGGCCGTCTTCCTCTCGGGCGTGGTTATTTTCTTCAGTGTGTTTTCTAGATATGTCCAAACCCCGAGCGTTTGCGCTAGTTTGACACGAAACGGCCTGCACATGAAGAAGTAAATAATCGGGTCCAGGCACACGTTGCAGGAAGACAAAAAGAGCGTGACCTTTTTCCCACACATCAGTATGGATTGGACGTATGGAGAGTATACGTCATTAGTCTGGTTTTGGGTGAACGGAACTCTCCACAGATGATAAGGCACAAAGCAAATGGAAAACACCACCAGGAGCACCAGAATGTTCTGCCCTTTCTTGGGTTTACGCTGGGATTGTTTGTCTATTATAACAAACTGTTCTGAAGATTGACGGATGTACCTGTAGATGGTCACATAGCAGAAGAGCAGGGTGATCAGAACTAAAAAGAAGATCACTATGTTGATGTAGATGCCCATTCTGTGCCACATTTGACCAAATTCATTCTTTAGCTTCTGGCAATCGCTTGCGTTCTCCGGTGTTACTGGTTGATTGGTCAGTATGGTATTGGGAAGTGAAAGTGTCACCATGACTAACCACGCTGTAATAGCCATGGCTACTGTGAATGAGTAGCTGTAAAGACAATTGCCAAACTGGCCCCCAAACGGCCTTACGATCTTAAGATATCGATCCACAGCAACTAGTCCCAGAAATAGGATGTTGGCATACATGCAGCAGTAAAAGATCACGGCGGTGTAGCGGCAGGAGATGGCCGGAAGCCACCAAGGCTTCAGAGAAGTCTGTTCTATCACGGTGATGGGCATGGTCAAGGTCATGAGCAGGTCAGCCAGCGCCATGTTCCGTAGGTAAAGCATGAAGGTTCTCTTCTGCGTCCGTATCTGGAGAAACACCCACAACGCCATGGAGTTCAGGAGCAGCCCAGCTATGAAGATGAATAGATAAAGGCTGGCGAAGACCACGGAGGAGGGGAAAGAAGGACTTGATTTGTTGGCTGTGAATGAAAAAGTGAACAAAATTATTTATGAAGTGCATGCCAGTGTCTATTTAACAACAGTTTTGCATTTCACATTAAGGGAGATATTAATTGTTGATATTGCAGATATGGCCAGCATAATGACCTAAGTGACTTTAATGGGGTCAGATTATTGGGTCAAAGTATCTCCGAAACAACAAGGGGTGCTTACAGGCACCCACCGACATCGGTCCGAGAAAGGACTAGCCACGAACCGTTGACAGGTTGTTGGCAGCCAGGACTTATTGTTCTCAAATTTAGAATGAGCAAATACACTGACGAGGCATAACATTATGACCACTGACAGGTGAAGTGAATAACACTGATTATCTTCTCATCACAGCACCTGTGTGTGTGTGTGTGTGTGGGGGGGGGGGGGGGTATATTAGGCAGCAAGGGAACATTTTATCCTCAAAGTTGATGTTAGAAGCAGGAAAAATGGGCGAGTGTGAGGATTTGAGCGTGTTTGACGAGACCCAGATTGTGATGGCTAGACGACCGGGTCAGAGCATCTCCAAAACTGCAGCTCTTGTGGGGTGTGTCCCAGTCTGCAGTGGTCAGTATCTATCAAAAGTGGTCCAAGGAAGGACGACAGGGTCATGGGCAGCCAAGGCTCATTGATGCACGTGGGGAGTGAAGGCTGGTCCGTGTGGTCCGATCCAACAGACGAGCTACTGTAGCTCGTAAGAAGTTAATGCTGGTTCTGATTTTTAGGGAATTGGCTGTGTATAAATCACTCTGCATGCCTTTGCACAATTAAACAGTTCTCACTGCTCCCAAAGAAAATAAGTTGTAAATAAAAATGAAAAATGAACAATCAGTGCTAAACAGCTTTCACTTTAAACAAAACGCTCACGAGGAATTCAGTGTTTCTTTTATGTTCCGTATTTCTCTACTTATTTACTTCTCGCCTGATCAAATGACCTTGAATTGTAAATAATAATAATACTAGTAATCTTACCTGAATCACTGTGGTTCATTCTGTCCATATCGTGAAAACCGTGTCTAAAAATAAAAGCAGTAAGGATGGAAGAGCTCTGCCTGACCCTGTGCTTTAGTTTTTATAAGAGCTGTGACGAAACCACCTTCGCTGCAGCTCTGTTCTATCCTGTCGGGCAGGTCCAGGCATTCCATGGAAAACAGTTTTGGCTTTTACTTCCTCTTTATAGTCACAGCTGAAAATGTCACTGATTACTTGTTTTGTTAATGGTGCTTTGGTGTACACTTGATGCCTACAGTATGTGGACGGTTCTAATTATGATCATATTTGAATGTTTTGGCCACACCTAAGTTTAATAGTTGTATAAAATTAATTATGTTAAATAAATGACATGCTCATGTGCACTGTGTGCAGTCTGTAAATAAACTAGAGCCCTTCTTCACCTCACCTCAACCAACCTCTTTTGGCTTAATGAGTACAAATGGCATTTCCCAGTCTTGTAGAAAGCTTTCCCAAAAGAGTAGAGGCTGTTAAAGCTGCAAAAATGGTCAAGAGCAAGACAACTCCATATTAATGCCAAATGCTTTGGAATAGGATGTCTGACAAGCTCATGGTCAGGTGTCCACATACTTTTGATCATGTATTATATGTGGAGAAGTAAAAAATGTCAAATTAATTGCAGTCTGTCCAGACCCTGAGGTAACAAATCAGCTCCAATCCACGATGCTTTCATCCTTGTTGGGTTTTCTTTGCTTTATCCCAAATAAGGGTGGCACGGTGGCTCAGTGCGTAGCACTGTCGCCTCACAGCAAGAAGGTCTGGGGTTTGATTCCCAGGTGGAGTAGTCCAGGTCCTTTCTGTGTGGAGTTTGCATGTTCTCCCCGTGTCTGCGTGGGTTTCCTCCGGGAGCTCCGGTTTCCTCCCACAATACAAAGACGTGCATGTGAGGTGAACTGGAGACACTAAATTGTTCATGACTGAGTTTGACATTTAAACTTGAACTGATGAATCTTGTGTAACCAGTAACTACCTGTCCTGTCCTGTCCTGTCCTGAATGGAGTGTAAAACATGACATTAAAATCCTAAAAAATAAATAAATATCCTAAATAAATCATGGAACATTCAGGTGATCTTGGTGAAACTTGAAATGTGCAGCAGTTTGATTTGATTGAGATTGTTTTGTCAGCACCCCTTGGGAAAATGAACGTAGGTTATGGTTTAATGAAAAGCAGTTAAAGTCTTTTCCATACGGTTTCCTTCTGAGTTTTGCGTGTCAGTGTTTATGAAACCTCGCCACAAATGTCAACTTTCTTATCAGATCGCCAACTATGGCACACAAACACTGGTGGATCGGCTGCCAACAGGATATGTCTGGTTTTCAATAAAGGTGGGTGTTTAAGATACCAGATACCAGTCATGCTTATCTGTTTGGCTCTCCATGTTTACACCCACGCCTGTCAAAGTCTGTAAAATAAACCTAAGCTGTCACCTTATTCTGGGATGAAAATGGTCACATGGTCAGATGTAATCTAATAATCGTTTGAATGTATTCAGTAACGTATTCAGACCCGCAATGACACTGTTCAGAGTCGAGCAAGCTTTACATCAGCACTGGCTTAGACACTGGACGTAAAATTTTTTGCTGATCATTGAGAAAAACCACAACCTGTTTGTACTTCGGAAAAAAACCCATACTGGTTAAACTGGACATGTTTCTAATTCTAAGACAATTTAATTCTCCTATTAAAGAACTGTCTTTAATAGGAGAATTATGATTTGTCAGTAGGGCGACATGGTGGCGCAGTGGGTAGTGCTGTCGCCTCACAGCGAGAAGGGCCTGGGTTTGATTCCCCAACCAGAGTAATTTCTGTGTGGAGTTTGCATGTTCTTCCTGCGTCCTTGTGGGTTTCCTCCCACAAGACCAAAGACGTGTCCGGGTGCCTTCTACCTTTTGCCCAATAAATTGGGCAAGCGTTTAATTTAGAGGACTAGTAATCAGAAGGTTGCTGGTTCAAGCCCCATTGCTACCAAGTTGCCACTGTTGGGCCCCTGACATTCCAAGCTTTTAACCCTCAATTGTTTTCAGTCATAATGCTTTAGATAAAAATGTTGGGGTAAGTACTGAATATTGCAAATGTAGATTTTTATCTCTTTATAAAAATAAAGATCAGCAGTGTTGTGATATCATCAGACTATTTGGAAATTCTTTTCCCGGATGCTCTGTTATTCTTTTAGTTTTTTATGAAACACTCTCATGCTTGACCGCTCAGAAACAAGTCGGAACAGAGCCTGAAAATATCAGGTATTTGAGGAAGGTAAACTAGAGGCGTCTGTGACTGACTGAGTTTTCACTGAAATTCTCTATAATCTCTGAATAATAAAACAACAGGTCACGCGTGACAAGACGCTACAGTACCAGCATCACCTTCCACAGTCAAACATAATAATCACTGTAGAATAGGCGGGTAACACTGTTGCCTAACAGCAAGGAGGTCCTGGGCTCGATTCCCAGGTGGAGCAGTCCTGTGTGGAGGTTGCATGTTCTCCCCGTGTCTCCTCCCACAGTCCAAAGGTGTGTACGTGAGCCGCTGAACTTGAACTGATGAATCATGGGTAACCTGTAAGTATTATTTTTATTTCTTAGGATTTTAACGTCATGTCTTACACACTTTGGTTCCATTCATGACAGGACAGGTTCACAGGTTCACAAGTTCAATGTCAAACACAATCCTTTACAACACAGTTCTGTATCTCCAGTTCACCTGACCTCCCAGAGGAAACCCACACAGACACGGGGAGACCCGGACCACTCCACCTGGGGATCGAACCCAGGACCTTCTTGCTGTGCTGCCCTCACCTGTGAGTACCTGTCCTGTCATGAATGGAACCACAGTGTAAAAAATCACCTTCAATCCTAATAAATAAATAAACATTTGTCATGTACCTGTGTGCAGTGTGATGTAATTCTTTTAGCTGTGTATCCCAGTTTGTTTGGAAGCTGAAGTCAGGCACTGTATGGTGCTCCTCGGGCAAAGAAGGTCCTTGCTTGAGGGCCCAACTGGCAGCAAGGCAGAGCTGCATATGAACCCACAACCTTCCAACTGATAGCCCAAAGCTGTAAAAATGACTCGCTTTAAATAGCACACTTAAAAAGTCCCAAACATGTTTATTTATTTTTTTACATAATGGGGATTAGATTTTCAGAATGATATTTTTTTTATGTATTTTTTTTCCCTGCCCGCCACCACCCCTCCTCTTCGGGGGACCCATTAAACTTTATTAGTGTTAATACGAAGTACTAGTAACTGTGGTCGTTGTGAAGAGGGAAGATATACATCACATATAATAAGGAGATAATAATATAAGCAAAACAAAAAAAAGGGGGGGGGGGGGGGTGAGAGTGGAGATAAAAGAGGAGACAGAACAAAAAAAGAAAAGAAAAAAAGATTTTTATTGATGTATTTGAATGTGTTTGAATAAACCATAAAAATCCAAGAAGGTACAGAGATGAAATCATGACATTTGCTGGACACACTACACACTTTATTATCAACCATTCACTCGAGTTTAGTTTTCTTTCCTAGTTTTGGTATTTATTTATGTCATATCTGTCATATCTAGGATCCACCACTTTGGGTTGAAGTGCATAGTACACTATATGGACAAAAGTATTTGGACACCTGACCATAAGCTTGTTGGACATCCCATTCCAAAAACTCATGGTATTAAAATAGACTGACCACTGTGTGATCTCTCTCTTCTGAAATGGCTTTGGTCAAAACAGCATTTGTATGGCTGGGCACTGATGCTGATCAAGAAAGCCTGATGTTCCAGTTCATTCCAGAGCTGTACAGCAGGGCTGAAGTCGGGACTCTGAGCAGGTCACTGGAGCTTTTCTTCATGTCTTTATGGATCTGTTTTATACACAGAGGCGCAGTCATGACCAAGGAAAGCGATAGAGCTTGGGTAAGATTAGAGGGAAATGAAAGCAGAATGACTTTGCAATCAGCTCGTTTTCCTGCATGTCTCAACATTTACGGCTGATATACTGGATCTGTTACTGGTTCACACAGTATAGATATTTAATAATCCATTTAACAAAAGTAAATCAGAGCCAAATTAGTGGTATTTTTTGACAAACGTGATTTTTACAAACGTGTTGAGTGTGAGTAAACATTATTTAAAATGTAAAAAGTTACAATTTGGGTATTTATTATGAGCTCGTGTGGCAGGGCCTAAGTTCTGGGGGTTCGAAGCTCAGGCACTGGGAGGAAATCGGAGCTCCTGGAGGAAACCCACACAGACACGAGCAGAACATGCAAACTCCACACAGAAAGGATGCGGACAGCTTCATCTGGTAATTGAATCCAGGACCTTCTTGCTGTGAGGTGACAGTGCTACCCACCGTGCCATCTCCCCTGTTCCTAATTGATATATTTAAAATACCAAAAAGAAACATAAAAACATTTACAATTTTAAATTCATTGGAAATATTCATTCTCTGCGGGCCAAATTAATTTTAATATCTTATTTAAACCACATGAATTAACTTTTAATTACTTTTCCTAAAAGAAAAAGTAAAAGCAGTTTTTGTTTTTCTAATTAAGCCACTAAAATGTATATTCTTATTACACTGAAATGCAGTAAAGTTGTACAAAATGAAGCAGTGATATAGTTTAAATACCGGATTTATGTCAAAAGTAAAGAAAAATCCCATATGCTCAACTTCTCTAAAACAAATTTCTCTAAAACACTGTTTAGGCAAATTTTATTCCTCTTATGCCGAAATACACAACAGTTTCGTTTTTCTGTGTGAAAATGTAACCTTGAGCTTGTTGGACACCCATGATATTGTGCTATAGTCAAAAGAGCATCTGTGAGTTCAGACTTTAGACTTTAAATTTACATTTTACAATATATAAATACAATATATAAATATAATCCAGGTTATTTAAGGTCAACATTCTTGCTCAAGTGCCCAGCAGTGGCAACCTGGTTGTAGGCTGACCTGTTGATAACTAGTCTACTCTAACCACCGAGCTGCTACTACATTATGGCCTCAAGGTGGCTCTCAATCAACGTTCCTCTTCATCCTGAAGGTGATCAGTTGTGTTACAGTCAGGGCTCCGTGTTATCATTTTATAACTCAGTGTAGCTAAAACACCAAAATGTAATAACTAGGATGAGTGTCCACATAGTTTTGTCCCTATAATGTATGTTTTTATAGGCAAACAAGTACTGTAAATTTACTAGAAACGTTTGTTTATCGTCCCTTGTTTGTAATGTTGTTGTTTTGTCACACAAGCCACGCTTCCCTCCCATAAATGTAATTTTTGCTTTTTTTAATCTGTAGAGACATGAACACTGACCTTAGCGAGATTAAGAACATCTGTAGTATTTTAATGTTTATGTGGGATCTTTCGTGACTTCCTGGAGTTGTTGCTAAGGACTTTGAAGGAGGGTCACCAGTCAATCACAGGGCACACACACACACACACACACACACACACACACACACTAAGGTCCATTTCTTGAAGCTCCAGTTGGCCTGATTGCCTGAATGTTCTTTGGACTGTGGGAGGAAAACTGAGCACCCGGAGGAAACCCACGCAGACAAGAGGAGAACATGCAAACACAAAAAGGACCCGGATTACCCCGCCTGGGGATCGAACCCAGGACCTTCTTGGAATAACCTCACATGCTAAACTCTAGGATTGTGGTGTGAACAAGTGGTAAAAGCAATCAAAGTGTTAATTACAACTTAAAATTAATTAAAAATAATTACTCTCCTCTGCATCGCCTAACAAAACAGGGTTAAAAGTAATCTGAATGTCTTGTTTTTAAAGTACTGGCTTTTTAGTCATTATTTAGTGAAATCAAAATGCTGCTTTTATTTTTTAATAATTGCTAATTAAAATAACTTATATTCTAGCTACAATGAAAATCAATCTGGCGATATTGCAGAAAATGTTCAGATTGACACGTTCAGCTTTTCAAAAACATTGTGTAGATTATATTTATAACTCTCATACAGAAATTCAAATTCAAAAATAAATATACGTACAATATAATACTGCATCGTGTATTAGTACCACTCAAGCTTGAATCTCCACAAGGTTCAAAAGACAGTCCACGACTAACAGGTGACTAAAGTGGAGATGTATTACAGTAAAAAACACAACATGACCAAACGTCTGCTGATGCCTGATCACAGCCATAAGCGTCCACTAGACCAGCGATCCCCAAACTTTTTTTCACCATGGACCGGTTTAATATAGGATAGAATGTCATCGACAGGCAGGGCGGGGGTATTTAAAAATAGAATAACAATAACACAAATGATGAATAATCAGTGGGAACCCTGAGCTTTTCTCGCTGCAACGAGACGCTCCCACCTAGTGGTGATAGGAGACAATAACACCTGAAGTGTGTTGGAAATGGAACCAGCTGGCACTAGACCATGGACAGCTATACAGTGTCCACTTTTCTCAGCAGCTTCTGGAACATGACTGCAAGGATTTGCTTCCATTCAGCCACATTACTGAAGTTGGTCACTTATGCTGGGTGATAAGGCCTGATTCAGTCATAATTCCAATTCATCCCAGACGTGTCAGGTTCCTGTGCAGGCCAGTCAAGTCTTTAGAGTCAAAGAAATCCAACCATTTCCTTACGTTTCTCATGATGCACGCTGTGATCTGTCAGGCAGAATGCAGTTCACCAGAATGTTGTTTCTTCACCACTTCACACTGAGCAGTGCGGTTGCCAAGTGTAGCATTTTCACTCATCTGGCAAACCTGCAAAACCCAGATTTTTTCCTTTATACTGTTAGATTGTGGTCAGTGCTTCACCTCTGCAGGGAATTTGTTTCCACTGCTCCAGAGTCCAAAGGCAGTGTGATTTACACCACTCAAGCTTATGACTGACGTTTGTTAATTCACATGTTAAAAAACTTTATTAATAATAAAGAATGTGCAAACAGGCAATTTTAAAGGCATTTTCTTACAAAGCTAAATGCTGTGATATTTTTTTCAGACACGATTGGCTGTGCCCTAGGGGATTGGCTCCCTGTTGTTTCCCATTAAAACCGGAACTGCGTGACCCTGATTTGAAGGAAGCGTTCAGTGGAATTAAAGTTAAGTTTTTTGTTTTTTTTTTAAATTGTTAACACTAATTTTTTATAGAATTATTTTTTATAATGTTTAAAAAGTAAATATTCAGTGCTAGTGAAAGTACTCTACTGTATGATCTATTTACTGCCATTTCAACAGCATGAAGCTCCAGCTGTTTAATGCAAACAATAAAAAATATCATTTTATGTATATATCTATATATATCTATATATATCTATATATATCTATATATATCTATATATATCTATATATATATATATATATATATATATATATATATATATATATATATATATATATATATATATAACAATTATTGTCCATAAAACATTATAGAAAGTGAACTGTTTAGACTCGGTGTGTCTTTAATCAGGCCCGCTGTACAAAAGAACCCTGATTCTCCTGTTGGCATTAATAAGTTTGGCTCCCATTAGACTTGTTAAACTGGACTGTATGGGACACATCCTGCTTGGTCGAGGTCTCTGTATGAGACTCCAGCGGTCCGTCGGCCAAAGGTCTGCGGGTGAGCATGGCAATCAGCTTCCTGCGGAAGACGCTGCACAGGAAGACGTAGATAAGAGGGTCCAGGCAAATGTTGGTGGCCGATAGCCAGAGCGTGATCTCCTTTGCCAAGTAGAGCTGATTCTGAGCCCAGCAGAGGGTCGTGTTCCGCGTCTGGGTGAGAGTGTAGGGCACTCGGGCCAAGTGAAATGGCGCGAAGCACACAAAAAAAACTCCCACCACTACGAAGACCTGAGAAGAAGAAAAAGAGGAGTTTATGTGAACTTTATTACTACAGGGGTTCTTCAAAAAGTTTCTGCACTTTTTAACTGTATTTATTAAGATTTTCAAAAACTAATCGCATCACTTTTCGACACAGTCACCTTCTGATGCTTTTTTCCCAGCGTCTTTGTGTAAACAATTTTCTATTCCACAAAAAGCATCAGAAGGCAACTGTTTAAAAAAGTGATGCAATTTTCGAGTGGACAACCAGGTTTGCTTAGAGCCCTGACACCTTTGATGTGATTTGGAACACTGATTGTGAGTCACGCCTCCTCATCCAGCATTAGTGTCTGCTCTTTCTACAGACACACACCAAATTCATGTGGAAAGTCTTCCCACAAGGTGTGAAGGTTGTCTTAGCTGAGAATGGGAATAGATGCCCATGGTTTTGGAATAAAATGTTCAACAAGCTCATGCTCAGGCGTCTACGTACTTTTGGCCATATAGTTTATATTTGGCGCCCTCTAGGGAAGTACAGTATTAAGAATATGTACTACGGTAATCGCAGTGAAAACGGGTCTATGTGACTGGTGTGATTGGTGGCAAATCTGGTCCCACTGTGGCTTACAAGTTGGATCGTAAAGCCTCCACAAGATGCCGTTTGTGTACAAGTTCATTTTGTTTTTATGTGCCTGTTAATTTTTTTAAATTATTTTTCTCTGTGACCCATTTCTTTTGGGTATGAAAAACCCTGCTGTACTGTACCTTAGACTTGGTGCGCCTGCTGGCAGCGCCGGAACTCCCTCGTGAGGCCCGATACGACTCGTACACCTTCCTGCTAATAAACGTGTAGCAGACGGCCATCAGGCCCAGCACGCCCCAGAAAATCACCTGGCAGAAGTAGTTAAATCCCTCATGCCAGCGCAGACCGAGGGCGTTTTTCATGCTGCTGCACTTCAGCCTCCCCTTGCTGGACACCGGCGGCTCCCTGTTAGTCAGAATCACGTTGGGAAGCGCCAGGGACAACATGATGACCCAGACTCCCGCGCACACTGCTTTGCCCACGCCGACGCTCTGCAGGGCGCACTTTCCGAAGGGTCTCACGATCTTCAGGTAGCGGTCCAGGCTGATGAGCCCCAGCAGGAGGATGCTGATGTACATGGTGATGTAGAAGAGTACGCCCGCGTAGCGGCAGTAGAAGGCACGCAGAGCGATCGACCCCATGCCAGCGTCCGTCAGTACCTTCACGGGCACGGCCAGAGTCATGAGCAGGTCGGCCGCCACCACGTTCTTCAGGTAGACCATGAACGTGGAGCTGCTGGGGATCTGGAAGAAGACCCAGGCGGCCAGGCTGTTGAGAACGATTGCGGCCAGGAAGAGGGCGGTGTACAGGCAGGGGAAGAGGACCGAGGAGATCCTGGTGTCCAGCCTACACTGCTGGGACATGTTCTGCTGACTGATGTTCATCTTCACGGATCAGCTGTGACTGAAGAAAAAAAAACCAAACGTGTCACGTAAGATCAAAAACTGCTTTTAATTGATTTTGCCATTTTAACTGTGTTAAAAAAAACTAATACTAAACTTTGATTAAATTAGTTATGCTGATTAAATGATTTATAGAAAGAATATTGAATTAAATTGGAAAGAAATGCGAAATAGAAGCATTTTCACTAGTGCTGTCAGACTTCTGTCCTGCACTGTATATCTGTGAAGTGTGGAGTCTAGTTTGAGAATAAGAACAGTGTAAAGTTGCCACTGCAAGGCCCATAACCCTGCATTGTACATGTACAGTGACAGACGTCAGTGTCGTTACTGTGAGGAACGTTATGATGCACACATGTACTGTATGCAGCTGCTGTGGTGATGATGCTACACAGAGACCACAGCAGAAAACAAGACGGTAAATAGGTCATCATGTGCACATAACCATATATACCCCCAAACCCGCCTCCCACGTCCCCAAACTCGCTTACAAACCTACTGTGGCACAAAAAAACAATCCCTGTACTGGTGCTTTCACACCCTGTTTATTAAATGTAATAAATGCCAATCGGGAACTGATGCCAACCACAGCACAATTCTACTGATACAATTCAGCAGAAATAGTGAGAGGAACTGGATGATTAACCACTTTGGTTTTTTGTTTTGTTTTTATAAAATTCTAGTGCATGCATCATGTGGTCAAAAGTATATAGATATGCCTTCCACTGTATAAATCAAAAATAGGAAAGCAGTTTCTGTTCTAGCAAGAACAAAGTGAAGTCAATATAGTCATAGTTTAATAAATATGAGAAGAGTAGAGAAAGTCCACTGGGCTGCACAGAGGACTGATCTCAAAGCCCTATGTCACCAATAAAATGCTATTAATGTGCTATTCATGTCCATTTGGAATAGGATGTCCAACCATCTTACAGTCAGGTGTTCATATTCTTTTCTTAATTTAGAGGAACGTTCTGTTCAGATTTGAACACAATGTCTTGTGACTTTGTACGGATGGGGGAAAGTATTCAGAAACCACAAATTATTTGCATTAGTACTTTGTTTCAAAGCAATTGCCGGCAAGAACAGCTTCGAGAAGCCGATGGTTAGAAATAATGAGCTTTTCGCGTCATTATGGTTTCATTACTCCGGGCAAATTGTCTTGAATTTCCTCTAAGTCACAAAAGTCCCTCTGATGGACTTCCAGCTAAACCATGCAAGCACCTTCCTAAGTTCCTAAGTGCTTATATTTGGACTTGTGGTCTTGTTTAAACACAAGACTTAGTTTTTTGGTCGCTAAGTATAAATAATTGCTCTTAAATGTCATGGTGCACTCTGTTTATGTTTTCATGATGCAGAAATGCAGCCACATATCACGATGCTCTAACATACTGTATATAGCGCATTATACAGTTTAGGAAGGCTTATCTCTCAGAAGATGGTTTGTGGTTCCAGTAACTTGTAGGTTTCATGAACCAGTTTTACTGACACTGGTGCTAAATGTGTTTGCTGTGGCTCTGCAACTTTTTCCATTGAAGTGTTGATAAATGATTGTGTATTTTTAGGCAACTTCACATTTACATTTTTTACATTTAGCCGATGCTTTTATCCAAAGCGACTTACAGTATACAGTGTAAGCAATTAAGGGTTAAGGGCCTTACTCAAGGGCCCAACAGTGGCAACCTGACAGTAGTGGGGCTTGAACCAGCAACCTTTGGATTACTAGTTCAGTACCTTAACCACTAGGCCACAACTGTCCGACCTTCACCTTCACCATTATTGCTACCGAAGGCGACGGAGAAAATACATTCTCTGTTTAGTTTTTTTACAGATGTAGTCGATGTGGTGTTTCCATGATAAGGTGGCATCAATCATGACACCAAGATATTTATAAGACTCCACCTGTTTGATTATTTCATTATTGATAATGGTGGGGTTTACAACTATTGGTTTTAGACTAAACACAATTTCTTCCGTTTTCTTTGTGTTTATTTCCAGAGCGTTGTTTTTGCTCCATGTAACCACTTTGTTAATCCCCTGTTGGTGCAGATCAGGGCTGTCCGAGTCATGTAGTAATGTTAACAGAACAGTGTCATCTGAGTATTTTAAAACATATTGATTATTCAGAGTTGAACGACAGTCGTCTGTGTATAGAGTAAAAAGCATAGCAGAACTCACACAGCCCTGAGGTGCACCAACGTTAGTTGAGATGGTAGAAGAAAGTGTCTTGTTTACTTTAACCAGCTGGACTCTGTTTATAAGAAAAGAGGCATACCAGTGAATCAAATAGGGATTTACTCCCAAATGGGACATTTTGGAAAGTAAAATATTGGGTTGTATTGTATTGGCTGATGAATAATCTAGAAAGAGTGCTCTTACATCGTTATGGGCTTTATCTAAGTGTTTAGTGATAATGTGAACTAATGTGGCAACAGCGTCTTCTGTGCCACAGCCTGTTTTATATGCAAACTGTGATGAATCTAGTTTGTCATTAGTACATGTAATTTGTAGATGTTTGAGCAGAAGTCTCTCTAGAGCCTTCATGATCACCGAGGTCAGAGCTATGGGTCTAAAATCTTTATGTTCTTTTGGACATTGAGTTTTGGGCAATGGTTTTATATGTGAAGTTTTCCATGCTATTGGAACTGTGTGTGTGTCGATTGAGAGTTGAAACACTGGTTGCCAAACTGGTGCCAGCTCTGTTGCAAAGTTTTTAAAAATAAAAGGACTACATTTATCTGGTCCTTCGGCTTTTTTAGTGTTAGTAGCCTTAAATATTTTTCGAACTTCATCAACAGTGATATTAATTCTGTCTGAAGGTCCTGGTTGAATGCTTGTAAGAATTTGATTACATTTCTCAAAGCTGTCTGATCTCTGTCTGATGATTCAAATCTTGTAAAGTATATGTTTAAATCGTTAGCAAACTTATAATCATTATCTGTTGCAATAGGTTTGTTTGGGGACAGCATACCTGTCATTGATTTCATGGTGTCCCATACCTTTTTAGAGTTGTTAGTTTTAAAGGTGTTTTCTAAGTCTTGTCTGTGTTTTGATTTTGCTTCTCTTAATTTAATTCTTAATTCTTTTTCTGTCTGTCTAAGTGTTATCATATCTTTGTTATTAAAAGCCAAATTCCTTTTGTTTATACTTGTAAAACTTGTAGTTTTTTTTAATGCAGAATTAACAATTATAACTTATTTTCATTTTCACACGACTTTTACTTATAAAGTCATATTTTTGCTTTTATGCACGAAGACACTTTAAATTTAAAGTGAATATACACACTAGAACTGTACGGAAGACACTGCTGAGTCTGGTTTCTCTCATGGTTTGTTTCTGTAATTTGAAGTTGAGTTTTTCCTCACCACTGTCGGCCTCGGCTTGCTCAACAGGGTTTTTTGGTCTGTTGGTCCTGGATGCTGTAAAATTGCTTTGAGACATGTAAAAAATGCTATATGAAATTTGACAGGGCTACCTGTCTTTTCTAAAGCAACTTACAATTACAATTAGAGCATCTCTCTGACACCCATTATGACCATAGTTTATGTCTGCATGTTTACCAATAAACCTACTAGTCATTTGAGGCTAACTGTCAACCTACTAAAATTGATTAATCAAGCTGATTAGAAACTCAGCTGACTGATAAATAACCATTATTATTTATGACTACAGCCACTAAATGTTAAAAGCACTAGTAGTGTTTAGTTGTGTTTCTGTTCTTCCATTTATCAGCAACTGTCTTGCTCTCGTTTTCAAACTGGCAGCAATTTATCAGCTGTCTCTTTATCAGCTCTATTCTTGGATCGTCTCCTCTGCCTCAGTAAGAGGTCACTTCAAATCAAAGTGTCCAGTGAATGAATGTATATGTATGTACAGTCTACCTGCACATACTGTATATAAACATCCTGACACACTTGCTTGTCTAACAACCTCACAAATACCACAGACACGCTCCAAAATATTGTGGAAAGCTTTTCCAGAAAGAAAGTGGAAGCAACTCTATTTTAATATGTATGATTTTGGAATGGGATGTCCAATGAGCTAACGGTCAGGTGTCCACAACTGTTACACCGAGCTCCTCATCGAGCTGTAGGGTAGACACATAGTATTCAGAATTAAGTAGATTTTTCATGGATTATTTAACATTTTACTTGTTTACTAAGTGTGAATATTGTGTAGTTCATACATCACCGATAAACAATCAGCTTTATACTGTATATATTTTGCACACAAAACATTTGCAATCATCAACAATATCATTTCTCAAACACACATTTGCATAACAAATCAGGTGTTGCAAATTTATTATAAATACATTTTATAATTTTATAAATTAGCAAACAAAACAGTTCATAGTTTTTATTAAAATATGATGTGATTGCGAAGGATCAGAAACTTACCAGCTGCTCTTTAGAGAAGTGAAAACCCTTCTTGAGCTTTTTCTCCGAGCAAACAGCCAGAAAGTGCTACATGGGAGTCGATAGATGCTTAAGACCTCCCATCTGCTTAGTTATTGGCCACTCACACACACACACACACACACACACACACACACACACACACACACACACTACTGGTGGCTTCTTAAAGACTTCCTTTTCTTGTCACAATACGTCTGCCTTGGCAGCGGCATAGTAAATATCCCCGTCCTGTCCCACTTCCTGGCCTTTGTCTTGGCGAGGTGTCCGTTCTGCCCCGTGCCAGACTTCATTTACTCATTTGCATCTAGTTGAATAGGTCAGGACGCAGTGAATGATGCTGCAGGATACTTCAGGAACTGTCCCTTTTTTTATAAGAACAAAAAATCCACAAATAGGCAACTTCCTTGTAGGGGATGTGTATGTAATGGCCTTCAGTGAAAACATGTTAAATAATCGGAATTATTTGTATAATTTGGAAATGGTGCATTCATAATCCACTGTATAAACACAACAAGTGTGCAAAAAGTAAAGAACTCAAGGGCTCTAAAATTGACATGTATTTTAAAACTCATACTTCCCATTTTAAGGAAAAGAGAAAGTGTGAGGCTTGTGTGTGTGTGTGTGTGTGTGTGTGTGTGTGTGTGCACGCCCTCATATCTGTCAGCATATTTGCTGATATCTGTAACTTACAGTGCTCTTGTGGTCGGCTGCAACTCCTCACACACAGCAGATGGGCTAAAGTTAACTACAGTGTGTGTGTGTGTGTGTGTGTGTGTGTTATTCTTCTTATAAATCTACTTAACATTGAAAGAATGTACCTTAAGATTTTCTGTTTTAGAATAATACATAATACATGTTTTATAATTAACATTTTGCATTATGTCAGTAACACTCAGTATTTTACTAATACTATGTACTGCAGTTAAAGATAATATACTACTAACTGGCTTTTAACATATTAAAATAGCTTTTATCCTATACAAAAATTTACTCTTTGTGTGGTCTGTCAGTATGGTGGAGACAAATTAAAATAAAGGAAAGTCAAAGGTGCAGCATTACCTTTGAATAAATGAATGAATCATTAACATTTGTATGATTTAAAGTTAGTCAGCTGTAAAAGACATAACAGACAGTATTCTTTTGTAAGGTAGATTTGGAAATATTTGCTTTATTTCAACTTTTCATCCATTACTACAGAGCGTATAGCTTAATGCTTAAACTTAATGCTAAATATTTTCAACAGTTTATAATTAAAATGTATAATATGTTAGACAGTGTCTAAGTTATTTGAGGTAACATTTTGTACAAGTTTGTCCTCCACATAAATCCAGTCATCATTCGCAAGTTTTATTGAACTTGAAACATATTTCTGCCGTTAGCTTATCAAAGAAAAATGACAATAAAGTTGTAATGATGTCAAATTAGAATAAAATCAGTAAGAAACCCAGTGTTCCCACCACAGAGAACCTTCTGTCTTCTGGCAACTGGGGAAAACTTTGAAGAATTGCAATCAATAACAAAAGGCAATAAAAACAAGACATGAATGGTGCTTTGAGAAACACAAAATCAGACCTAAAGTTCGAACCAGCTGAGCAATTTTACTCTCTTTATAAAGCTTGTGTTGTTGATGTGGTTTATAAGTGTGGAATTGTTAAAGTATTGGATGAATAAATTCCTGAGAGCGTTTTATGCATTGTTTTATAGCGCTAAGTAGTAAGACATGGCTGCAGTACTATCACTGACCACCAGGTGGCAACATTAGACACATATTGTCTACAGTACATATCGTTTCGTTTAGCATCTTCTGCTACCACATTAGCCCAGTCATGTTAAGGGTTTCAGGAGCTCATTGGGTGCAAAATATATTTAGATATTCACGCCCTACAGGGTGTTGGTACATGTAGAACAGAGCATACTCACTCATTAAATGTCATTTCACCTAGAAGGAATGTAAAGCAGATGTAGATTAGCATTTGTTGTTCAGCACCTCTGAACATAATAAAATGCATTTTCTGGAATATAGGATCATCACAAACACAAAACATAAATATCAGGAGAAAAACCTTGTAATCTGGGGCCTTAATTCCACTAATACAGCCTTAACTGCACACAATGTCTTTAACTGCATCTTTTTAGTCTAACCCCCTTTTTAGTATATTCTTATATTCCTATTTTTTTATATTATATTATTATTATTATATTACATTACTGTAATACCTGTTTTAATTCCCTCCTGTACTACATGTTGTGATGTTGTGATAATTGTAAATTGCTGCTGCAACATCGCAATTTCCCTTCGGGGATCAATAAAGTAATCAATCAATCAATACAATGACATTTTAAAGAGTTGTGTGCCGCCAGCATTACAGTCCTCTAATGAACAAATTAGGGTCCACATGTTCTCTAAACTGAGTAAGTTCCTGTTGTGGTTAATACCACCATTCTTCAGAGCCTTTTTTTTATGTAGGTGTAGGTTGTGAAATCATCAGGGTAAACAAAACCGTCCAGCAACAATCACCAAGGATTCTACTGAAGATGAAACATAAACATATATTATTTCAAAAAAAAAATTTAAAATGAAGTTTCCGCCGATTGAGAAGCATCTTCGTGTGTGTCGAAGGATTGCAAAAGTTTTTTGAAGCTGTAGGACCTGAGAAACATTTTCCTGAAAGCCTTGCAGAGGAAAAAATATATCAGAGGGTCCAGGCAAACGTTTGTAGCTGAGAGCCAGAGTGTGAGGTCTTTAACAATTTTAAGTGTGGCCTTGGAACAAGTGTGAGTGGATATGACCTGTAGGTTGGTGTAAGGTATTCGGACCAAGTGGAAAGGTATGTAGCAGATGACGAAAACGAAAAGAATGAGAAAAACTCGCACCTTGGCTTTCCGTTTTCCCTGACTGTTGCTGCTGCGTGACTTACGATATGACTTCAAAACTTTCTTAGCGATGCACATGTAGCACAACATAACTGTTCCACACACTATCCAAAAAATAACTTTGGAAAACATGATGACTCCTTTATGCCAAGAACGTCCTACATCACTTTTCATGGCCATGCAAAACTCATTGCTCTTGTTTGTAGGATCTTGGTCTGTTGTGATAATAATGGGTAAGGTATTACTCCCAATCAACGACATCCAAACAACGGCTGTTAGGACTTTACTGAAAAGCAGGCTCTGACAAAGGAACCTTCTGCCTGGCATCACGATCTTCAGGAAGCGGTCGAGGCTGATCAGACCCATCAGGATGGTGCTCATGTTCATGGCCAGGTAAAAGAAGACGCTTGAAAATCGGCAGGCAAAAGCCTGCAGACCAGGCGAGGCTTTGGGAAGCATGCTGGCAGCTCGGACAGGAAAAGTCAACGTCATCAGGAGGTCGGCCACCACCAAGTGCTTCAGGTAGACCATGAAAGTAGACTTGGTCCTGAGGTGTGTACAGATCCAAGCAACCATGACGTTTATCAGAAAAGCAGGGGGGAAAAGCAGGAAGTACAGAATGGGAACGACGGTGTGCCATGATTTTTCCACACTGCCACACTCCCAACTGTGGGAAGCGAATGTAGCATTTGGAGCTTCCATTAAACCTACAAAGCATCACATTCGGGATTAATATACACTTAACAAGGAAGAAACCGAACTAGAACTCACAGTAGATAAACACTTTCATTCACTTGAACTGTGTAAATGATGCAGTAGGTATCGGTTCCTCTTATAACTTTTTTTGTTCTAAAAATTTATAGTGCATGTGAGTCATAAGTAGGATATTACCCTCCACATGCTGACAGATATAGTGAGTGCAACAGAAGGGTAACTTGTATCAGATTTAGTCAAACATGTAAATACACATGCAATTCATTTCAGTTTTGGAATTTAAAAAAAATTGCAACTGTTCATTTCTGTCCACATACTTTTGTCAAATGAACAAGCAAACAACCAACAAATAAAGAAAAATCAACAAACCACCTCTCCCCAGCAACCACATTTAACTTTTAATGTATTAATTATTATTATGCTGATACCCTCTCTGTGCCTATATACACTATATGGACAAAAGTATTAGGGCATTACTTCTAATTATTAAATTCATGTATTCAGCCACAATAATTTCTAACAGTTGTAATAAATAAACTGTATGAAGGAAATTGTGCTTCCAACTTTGCAGCAACAGTTTAAGCAAGCTCTATAGAGACATGAAGAAAAGCTTGGTTTAAAGAACCTCCAATGGTCAGTACAGATCCCTGACCTAAACCTCAGAGAACAGCTTCGGAATGAACTGGGACACCAATGAAGCCTTTTCCTGACTAACATCAGTGCCCAGCCATACAAATGCTCTTTCGATTGAACAAGCACAAATTCCCACAGACGTGTCAAAGTATTGTGAGAAGCTGTCTCAGAGGAGTGGCTGTTATCATAGCTGAAAAGATCACATAAATGTCACTGTATTAATATCACTCGTTTTCGAAATGAGATGTATAAAAAGCTGATGGTCAGTTGTCCAAATACTTTTGGCCATATAGTGTAGATCAGATTAGTTTGACTGCACCTTAACGATTGTTAGGATTAGAAAGAAAAACTTTGTCACATAATGTCACAAAAAAAAAATCTCAAAAACAGGCCTGTCATAAATTGTTGGGACATGGGTGACACTGTCCACTGTCAAGTGAGCTTTACATAACCAAGGACTTACGGGCTGCTCTGCAAAAATCGGCATGAAGATTGTTGCTATACGGTAAACAAAAATAAATTCTTACTTTGCACTGCTGCATCTTCTCTTGTAGCCCGTGGTAATAAAAAGCCTGCTTGAACGTGGATCGTGACACCTGCACCTCGGCAGCTTCTAATTCTCAACAGACCTGGTTTTTGAGGTTTTCAGATTACATCAGAGAATGACAAGTGGAAACAATTTTCTTGCCGCATGAAGTGGCAGTTTGGGTTTTCTTCTAGACGAAGCCCACTACTCAAAACAAACTCGATTTATATGGGCACAAAAATTTGCTTCTACTTACTAATTCAGTTCTATAATTTTAAATTTCTGTATGTTTTGTTTTAACCCAGCATTTTTTCAGAGAACAAAAAACTTAATGCAAAACTGGACATATTCGAAGAATCCGCCTGCAGAAAAAAATAGTTATATAAATTAAAATCCCAAGACTGCCATAATAAACAGTGCACGTATATCTCCGCAGAGTAGTTTTTCTGTGTTTGAGTATTTTATGAGTTTCTGTTACTCATGGAAACACCTAATGGACCTTAAATGTCTGCAGTCAAGCCTAAAAATTTTTAAGAATAATAATAATAACACAATAACGTACCTTTAAGGACGTGTGTATGTAAATCGAGTCTCCTACAGTCTTGACAAGGTGGTGCTTCATCCTCTCGTGCACTTTTTTAAAAGTAGGCTTGGTTAACCCTCTGTACACATAAAAATCTGCCTGTGGTCACGTATCTGCATCTCAGTAACCACAATATTTCATCTTCTAAATTTTATTGCACACGTTCAAAAAAACGGAAGAAAACATGATCATGCTGCTTCACAACTGTTGCACTGGCTGGGTTAGCTTGATCATACTATAAAAGGCTTGAATTAGAAGGTTTTGTATACTGTATATATATATATTGCATTTTTACCATTTTTCCTCCCAATTTAGTCGTATCCAATTACCTGGTTGCATTACTCTTCCTCTCTAATGATGCTGATCCCCACTGCTGATTGAGGCGAGTGAGACTGTTACACACCCCCTCCGACACGTGTGCAGTAGCCGACTGCATCTTTTTACCTGCATGAGGTGAGTTCTTATGCGGATCAGCTTTGTGTATGGAGAGACACATCCTGATCACATTATTCCTCGACTCTGTGGCAGGCGCCATCCATCAGCCAGCAGAGGTCGTAATTGCATCAGTTATGAGGAACCCCCTCCGGCTCCCACCCTGTATGAATGACAAGCCAATCGTTGTTCATGTAGCCACCCAGCCCAGCCCAAAATTTCACCTCTGGTGTGCTAGCATGTTTTATTACTGCACCACCTAAGCGGCGGAAGGTTTTATATTTAACAGTAAAATTATATTTTTATGTTCTTTTTAAATGCATTTTTCCCAACTTTCCTTTCAGTCTATTTATTAATGACCTGATCGCATTTCACTCCCATAACTGCTGCAGACTGACACACTTACCCTCGGACACGTGCACAGTAGCCAACCGCTTCTTTTCAGCTGCACGAGGTAACTTCATACGGAGATCTGTATCACGCACATAGGGTCATGTACCGATCTCCGTGATCACCTGTCTCTGTGCAGTGCCATTGATCAGCCAGTTATGACGTGTGCATGTGTTTTATTTAATGTTGGGACAGTAGTAGCCTAGTCAATCCAAAAATTAAGGATTTGAATATTAGCTCTGCCACACAGCCATTGTTGGGCCCTTGAACAAGGCCGCTAACCCTCTTGGCTCCAGAGGCACTGTACAACGACTGACCCTGTGCTCTGACCCCGGCTTTCAAACAACCTGGGATGTGTGAAAAAAAGGTATATGTATATATAGCAAATAAAGGCATTCTATGAGGAGGCCATTCTGGCAAGCCCTCAATTGGACGAGCCAGTCATTGTCTGTATAGGTGCCCGGCCTTGAAAAAGATGGGACTTCTTTTGTTTCCAAATTATAATGAGTTATAATTGTTGCATTGTTGGTCAAGAAATGCTTAACTGATGTTCCAGTTCATTCCAAAGGCTGAGCTCAGGACTCATGTCTTTATAGAGCTTGTTTTATGCAGGAAGGTACAGTCAAGCTGGAACAGGAAAGCACCTTCCCTAAACTGTTGGAAAGGTGGAATCATATTTATGTAATTTATTTATTACACCTGTTTACAATTATTGTGGCTGAAACACATGAATTCAAAAATTAGAAAGGGTGTCCCAATACTTTTGTCCATATAGTGTATGTTTTAGAACACATCTCACTTTTAATTCATCACTGATGTGTTTTTATGTATTTATTTTTATCCTAAATGACATTTGCCTTATTTAAATACCAGATTAGCTTAACAAATACTAAGATGAGTTCTGATATGCAGATATCTACAGGACTGTATCAGTACCTGAATATAAATAAGTTCGTAACCTTTCTGTAGCAGCTTGTTTTACGTGTCATGTCTTATCTTACATAGCAGATCAAAAAAATGGCAAGTATTAAAAAAACCCGAGCTTTGGTTTGACTCTTTTTCTGACTGTTGCTGCTACATGATTTGTGATAGGACTCCAAAACTTTCTTGGTGATGCACACGTATCAAAACGCAATTAACATGCACACCACCCAAAAAATGACCTCAGCCAGCATGATGGCTCCCTTATGCCAAGAACGTCCTAAATTACTTTTCTTGTCCATGCAGTCGTTGCTATTGTTTACAGGATCTTGGTCTGTTGTGAAAATGATTGGTAAGGCTGTACTCCCAATCAACAACATCCAAACTACGGCTGATAGGACTTTGCTGAAAAGCAGGCTCTGACAAGGGAACCTTCTGCCTGGCATCACAATCTTCAGGAAGCGGTCGAGGCTGATCAGGCCCATCAGGATGGTGCTCTTGTTCATTTCCGTGTAAAAGATGACTCTTGAAAATCGGCAGGCAAAAGCCTGCAGACCAGGCGAGGCTTTGGGAAGCATGCTGGCACCTTGGATAGGAAGAGTCAACGTCATGAGGAGGTCGGCCGTCACCAAGTTCTTCAGATACACCAAGAAACTGGAATTGGATTTCATGAGTGAACGGATCCAAGCTACCACAACATTCAGGAGAAGAGCAGCGGGAAAGAGCACAAAGTACAGAATAGGAATGACCATGTTCCATGTTTGATCATTAATTCCACAGTCTGAAAGGTTGGCAGATTTATTTGATTCTCCCATTAAGCCTAGAAAATATCAAAGTTGTTTTAAGGACCACAGGTCAAAAGTTTGAAGTCAAATGTTGACATACTTTTATGAAAGATAATAATATTTCATGCAACTGTAGCTTTTCCATGACTGAATAATGTAAACACTAAAAACGTTGATGGGACTTCTTTTGTTTTTAAATTATAATGAGTTATAATTGTTGCATTGTTGGTCAAGAAATGCTTAACTGATGTTCCAGTTCATTCCAAAGGCTGAGCTCAGCACTCATGTCTTTATAGAGCTTGTTTTATGCAGGAAGGTACAGTCAAGCTGGAACAGGAAAGCACCTTCCCTAAACTGTTGGAAAGGTGGAATCATATTTATGTAATTGATTTATTACACCTATTACACATGAATTCAAAAATTAGAAAGGGTGTCCCAATACTTTTGTCCATATAGTGTATGTTTTAGAACACATCTCACTTTTAATTCATCACTGATGTGTTTTTATGTATTTATTTTTATCCTCAATGACATTTGCCTTATTTAAATACCAGGTTAGCTTAACAAATACTAAGATGAGTTCTGATATGCAGATATCTACAGGACTGTATCAGTACCTGAATATAAATAAGTCCGTAACCTTTCTGTAGCAGCTTGTTTTACGTGTCATGTCTTATCTTATATTTAATCTTTTGTCTTAGAAAGAACGAATGTCGTGCTGAACGCTGCATTTGCTCTTTCATTTGCATAATAAACGACAGGTCGGGAGGTGACGGATCTTGCCACACAGTATTAGACTCAGGGGATGTTTCTGAAATCCTTCCACTGGATGTCATGAACTTGGTCAAAGTGCAGGCTGGTGCAGGCTGGTGCAGGCATAGTAGCACAATGAGTGTTTTCGCTGACAACCGAAAATGCCAGCGACTAGATGAAAGCCATTTAGCACTTTGTGGTCAATTGTGTGAGTGTGTGGGTGTGTGCATGCTTGAGCTTATCAACATCTTGTCAACAACCGTGTTATCCTTCTTTGTCAAACTGTAATACCAGTATCACTGAATAAAATTTTTTATTATTTAATGGGTCTGTCGAACTCAAAAACAATAAGTGCGGGGCAGGAATAAACCCTGAATGTGGTGCAGTTCATAGCAAGGCAACCAAGATTTCAACATTTACTCAATCATTCACACCTCTGGGCAGTTTAGACTGAACTACCTGGAAACTGGAATGCCTGGATGCCACAGTGACACAGTCAGATCATTAAAAACTCCAGACAGACAGTAACAGGGGTAAGAATTAAACCCTGGTCCTAGAACCCATGTTACTTTGTAAACCAACTACTACAAGCTGCATAACCATGATACCCTAAAAATCTATGACAAATGTGTAATTGGCTTTGCGATGGTTGGCTGTACAGATGGGTCAAGTTTCTCCGATGCCCTCTGGCTCTGTCAGACCAGCACCCGATAATACAATCCAAATCCACAATCCAGATATTCTTGGTCTCGTCATAACGCTGCTGTCAATTTTGTCATGAGGGCGCCTCATCACACTCTCAAAGTGACGTAATGTTTGTTTCAGAAAAAGAAATGGGTTTGAGAAAATCGTTTTATTAAAATAAATGCATGTTTATAACACAAACAGAAATACAGTATAGTGTACACAGACACAAAGTCAAAAGTTTACATACATTTATATGCATGCATGCCATGGCAATATGCAAAAATATGATCATGTACAGTATATATTATGTACCTGCTCGATCAAAAACATTTTGCTGATGGAATTAAAATGGTACGATGCTAGAAAAAGATGCAAGTTTATGAAGAACCCTCGTATTTACACAAACTGTTGAACTGAAAGCAGTGGGTCCACCAGAATCCAAAATAGATCAACTAAACCCATTTATACCATGAAAACATTACACTACATTGAAGTACCTGAAGTCATTTCTAAATTTCTACCGGTAATTGGAGGAAACCATTTAAAAATACATGATTCCAAAAATTTTTGCCTGAGTGCCTTGCAAAGGAAAAAGTAAATCAGAGGGTCCAGACAAACGTTTGTAGCTGAGAGCCAGAGCGTGAGGTTCTTAACAATTCTAAGTTTGGCCTTCAAACAACCGAGATTGTTTTGAAGCTGTAGTTTGGTGTAAGGTATTCGGACGCTGTGGTAAGGTACATAGCAGATTAAAAAAATGGCAAGTATTAAAAAAACCCGAGCTTTGGTTTGACTTTTGATCTGACTGTTGCTGCTGCGTGATTTGTGATAGGACTCCAAAACTTTCTTGGTGATGCAGACGTAGCAAAACACAATTAAAAGGCACACCATCCAAAAAATGACCTCAGCCTGTGTGATGGCTCCTTCATGCCATGAAACTCCTAACTTACTTTTCATGTCCATGCAGTCGTTGCTATTGTTTAAAGGATCTTGGTCTGTTGTGATAATGATGGGTAAGGTATTACTCCCAATCAACAACATCCAAACTATGGCTGACAGGACTTTGCTGAAAAGCAGGCTCTGACAAAGGAACCTTCTGCCTGGCATCACGATCTTAAGGAAGCGGTCGAGGCTGATCAGACCCATCAGAATGGTGCTCATGTTCATGGCCGTGTAAAAGAAGACACTTGAAAATCGGCAGGCAAAAGCCTGCAGATCAGGCGAGGCTTTGGGAAGCATGCTGGCAGCTCGGATAGGAAAAGTCAATGTCATCACGAGGTCGGCCGTCACCAAGTGCTTCAGGTAGACCATGAAACTGGAATTGGATTTCATGAGTGAACAGATCCAAGCTACCACAACATTCAGGAGAAGAGCAGCGGGAAAGAGCAGGAAGTACAGAATAGGAATGACCACGTTCCATGTTTGATCATTAATTCCACAGTCTGAAAGGTTGGCAGATTTATTTGATTCTCCCATTAAGCCTAGAAAATATCAAAGTTGTTTTAAGGACCACAGGTCAAAAGTTTGAAGTCAAATGTTGACATACTTTTATGAAAGATAATAATATTTCATGCAACTGTAGCTTTTCCATGACTGAATAATGTAAACACTAAAAACGTTCAATAATATAACTGCAGCTCTTTCTGTCTCTGGGTACAGACATCAGAAGACATCAGAATCAGTAGATTTCTACTGCAAATGTGTAGAAGCCCTGACGGTGACCTTGTACTATGAGTTTCTTTGTTCTGAAATGTCATTTACAATCTAAGAATCACTAACAGCACATCTGAAATGAGTGTTACCATCCACAGTTAAAAGCTGCAAAAGTTTGTGTCATGGACTAAAAAAGAAGCGGCAGCAGGGGTGTGTTTCCTGCATTGCAGCCTTTTATTAGATCAGACTGCCAGCCATGTTGCTGTAAATAGTTTGTTAGACAAGCCACAAAAAAGAAAAAAATGCTGTATGAACATTGTGTTTTAATTTATACCTGACAGCAGTATATTCAGTATTATGTTTAGTTCTAGCACAGCTCGTCAATTTGCACATTTGTTTTCCTTTTTCTACTTCCTAATTTTCTAATTCTGTGATTAAATTTTGTATTTTAATTTCAAAATTAGTAATTTTCTACACTTTTTACAATTATTCATGTAACATTTTTTGTCCAGTTTTTTTTATTACTAATGTAAACAAGCAGTCACAAATAAACGTTGATTTGATCTGACATGTAATAGGACAAAACCATTTTACTTACCTTCTGAGTTGCAAACATGTATAACTGTTTCTCTTCAGCCCAGCAGGCCTGCGTCGTCTCTTTTAATAATTTGACTCTCGTACTGTTAGTCATGATCGTTTAATATTCGCCCAGTAGAAACAAAACAACCTTGACCACACCTACACTACACAATGAATTCTCTATTACAGGTCTAATATCAATTGTTCTGTCCAGCAAAGTAATGTCGTCTGAGTTGCATTTAGACCGCTGCACCACCTGAATGCCCTAACTACAGAATAACGGGGACGAATTTTTTTTCCTGCTTCGTCTGTTCCGACTTCAGGCTGGTGTTAAATGATTACCCTGGTAAAAAAAGTAGGGTTTACTAATCTGTGCACTAATGTGTATTGTTGTAACACTAATGATCAATGCACTTAAAGAGGGCTAAAACAGAACAACTAAGCCACCATGCCGCCCTATTATACTTTAATAGCACAAAAATAATACAAAAGCTTAACTTTAATTGTATTAAGTGTACTAAACTGTACTAAATTGAGACTATTTTAAGTATATTTAATGCAGCTTAGGATTTCTAGAAAGACTGAAAGTATATTTTTACTCTAAAGTAAATATATTTGAAGTCTATTGTTAAAATATTTTTAATGTACTCTAATTGCACCTGGAATACTGATTAAATGTGCTTTAATTTCACTTTAAGTGTATGTAAAGTGTATTTTTGTTATTATCAACGTAACCTTTGTTTCAGATAACAGAAATGGGTTTGAGAAAATTATTTTATTAAAATAAATGCATGTTTATAAAAGAAAGAAAAACAGTATAGCGTACACACACACCAAGTCAAAAGTTTACATACATTTATAAGGAACGTGCATACCCTGGATCTCAGCAGGAGAGAGCGAGCATGCTGTACTGCTTCACCACCGAACACCCAATCATTGTGGGTTTTGTATGTCAGTTAACTTTATGGCATGACCTCCTAAATCCGCCTCTGTGTATAAAGTGCAAGTTTGACTGAATCAAAAGTTTCAGAAACATGAGTGACATTGTTTACTGTTAAGCCCAAAAGAATCAGGTATCAGGTTATTTACACAAACTGTTGAACTGAAAGCAGTAGGTCCACCAGAACCAAAATACAGTAGATCAACTAAACCCACTATTACCATGAAAAGGCTACATAGAAGTACCTGAAGTCATTTCTGAATTTCTACCAGTAATTGGAGGAAACCATTTAAAAATACGTGATTCCAAAAACTTTTGCCTGAGTGCCTTGCAAAGGAAAAAGTAAATCAGAGGGTCCAGACAAACGTTTGTAGCTGAGAGCCAGAGCGTGAGGTTCTTAACAATTCTAAGTTTGGCCTTCAAACAACCGGGATTGATTTTAACCTGTAGTTTGGTGTAAGGTATTCGGACGCTGTGGTAAGGTACATAGCAGATAAAAAAAATGGCAAGTATTAAAAAAACCCGAGCTTTGGTTTGACTCTTTTTCTGACTGTTGCTGCTGCGTGATTTGTGATAGGACTCCAAAACTTTCTTGGTGATGCACACGTAGCAAAACACAATTAAAATGCACACCACCCAAAAAATTACCTCAGTAATTTTGACGGCTCCATCATGCCAAGAAACTCCTAAAACACTTTTCATGTTCATGCAAAACTCATTGCTCTTGTTTGCAGGATCTTGGTCTGTTGTGATAATGATTGGTAAGGCAGTACTCCCAATCAACAACATCCAAACCACGACTGTTAGGACTTTGCTGAAAAGCAGGCTCTGACAAGGGAACCTTCTGCCTGGCATCACAATCTTCAGGAAGCGGTCGAGGCTGATCAGACCCATCAGGATGGTGCTCATGTTCATGGCCGTGTAAAAGAAGACACTTGAAAATCGGCAGGCAAAAGCCTGCAGTCCTGAAGAGGCTTTAGGAAGCATGCTGGCAGCTTGGATAGGAAGAGTCAACGTCATCAGGAGGTCGGCCGTCACCAAGTTCTTCAGATACACCATGAAACTGGAATTGGATTTCATGAGTGAACAAATCCAAGCTACCACAACATTCAGGAGAAGAGCAGCAGGAAAGAGCAGGAAGTACAGAATAGGAATGACCACGTTCCATGTTTGATCATTAATTCCACAGTCTGAAAGGCTGGCAGATTTTTTTGGTTCTCCCATTAAGCCTAGAAAATACACAAGTCAAAAGTTTGAAGTAAAATGTTGACTTTTATGAAAGATAATAATATTTCATGCAACTATAGCTGTTCCATGACTGAATAATGTAAACACTAAAAACGTTCAATAATATAACTGCAGCTCTTTCTGTCTCTGGGTCCAGATATATAAAGCTATAAGAAATACATGAATCAGTAGATTTCTACTGCAAATGTGTAGAAGCCCTGACGGTGTCCTTATACTATGAGTTTCTTTGTTCTGAAATGTCATATTCAATCTAAGAATCACTAAGAACAGGTCTGCCATAAATAAGAAGCCCCTGAAACAAGAGTGTTGCCGTCCACAGTCAAGCAAGCTTTATATTATCATGTGCTTAGAAGCTGCAAGAAAGAAGCGGCAGCAGGGGCGTATTTCCTGCATGGCAGCGTTTTATTAGATCTGACAAACCCACAAAAAAGAAAAAAAGTTTAAAAATATGAACATTGGGTTATAATATATACCTGACAGTATTATGTTCAGTGCTTGCTCATTTGTTTCCCTTTTCTACATTAAATTGCTTGTATTTTTCTAATTATAATCTAAGTTTCTTGTTTGTACATAAAAAAATCATTTCTATTTTGTAGTAATACCAATTTTATCTAATTACTAATGTGGCCAAACAGTCACAAAACATCTTACTACCAGTTGTACTTTGTAAATATATATTTATTTATAACTAATATTTATTGTAACTACGTAATTTCACTGTGATTTAATCTGACATAGGACAAAACCATTTTACTTACCTTGCGAGTTGCAAACAGTTTCTCTTCAGCTCAGCAGGCCTGCGTCGTCTCTTTTAATAATTTGACTCTCGTACTGTTAGTCCAAAACAACCTTGACCACACCTACACTACACAATGAATTCTCTATTACAGGTCTAATCTAAATAGTTCTGTTCAGCTTCCTTGTGTGTATAAATAATAAACATTTTAAAGGTCTTGTTCAAGCAGGTGGATGCTTATAGTTTTTGTCATCCTAAAAAAATTACAAATTTCAAAATACTTTATATTCAATATTCTTGTATCAATACTCCTCAACAATACTCAGTTACCATCATTATAAAACTAAAACTGGAAGTTATACCACAACATTCAGCAGAAAAGCCGTGAAAAGCAGAAAAGGTGAGAACAGTATAGTCTGATCTTTAAACCTCTAATCAACCCAAATGTAACCAATTAAAAATCATATATCATGTGTGCACCAGGCATTATGCATTTCTAAAGCAATCTTGGGTTGGATAAATACACTGCATAAAGCATTTGTGAATTTGTGAATTCATAGATCTTCAGAGCCGTGTTGTCGCTGGTTTAAGGTCTTTTGTTGAAGTAGAAGACTTCAGTTAATTGATTGTTGCTCTACACTTTTACCTTAATATTGAAATGTGCAGAATTATTATGTTTATTTTATCATGTATAGATAGGTCCAGTAAACTCCAGCATTTAATGGACATGATGAATCTGGAGAAAGATTCTACACTGTTATTTTATTCCATGAGAAAATTCTAATTCTGTGTGTATTGTATTCTTTGGGAACTTGGTCGAATAATTACAAAATACAGACAAAACACAGACATTTTGGGCAAATTAATTACATTTATTGATTGTAGTTTATTAAAAATAGATCAGATACATTTAATTATTATCATTTTTTTTCTAATTACTTAAACGACACAATTATGCACATTTAAAAAACATTTGTAAAAGGCTCAATGATTGCTATAAAAATATATACATTAATGCAGAATCGTGAATGTAAATATTCTTGCGCTTTTAATGATTTCTGCAGCTTTTTTTTCTATGACTGAATGATTATAATTCATACACAGATAAACAAAGCTAGTTGGCCACACCTATTAATGAGTGGTCGATTGCCAAACTCAGGAAAAAAACTCCAGACTGTCACCTTATGCTTGGAGAACATTTGTCCTGATGAGAGGATTAAATTCAAGGATTAAAAGAAAGGAAAGGGCCTTCCCTAAAGTGTTGCTGCAAAGTTAGAAACGTAAAACTCCCTTTATATAACTGATTTATTACGCCTGCTAGCAACTGGAACACAATGAAACAATTTGGTCCACACAGTGTAGTTATGCTGAAGGTTTTCCCACAGGGCTGCTAGACACAGGAATGTCCGTGCTGTCCTGCAACACCCCGCACCTCCCGGGCGAGAGTCTGAGGACTTTGAACAGGGAGTCCCGAAATGACCTGCAGAGAAAGAAGTAAATGAGAGGGTCTAGCAGGGAGTTCAGAGAGGACAGCCACAGCGTGCTCTCCTTCAACTGAAAGAAAATGAGTTTCTGCTGGCAGTCGAATACGCTCTCCCTCGTCTGGCTCAGGGTGTAGGGCACCCGGACGAAGTGGAAAGGCACAAAGCATATGAAGAACACAGCTAGGACGATGAACACATTCGCTCGCACCTTCTTCTTTCCCTTCCGCCTTTGAGCGTGGGTGAGTGCTAAGGAACTGTACAGCTCTTTGGTGATAAGAGTGTAAGAAACCACGATGGCAACCAGATTGCTCCAGAAGATCACCTGGCAGATGTGATTGACCACTTCGTGCCACTTCAATCCCAGCTTGGTTTTCAGGTCGCTGCAGCTAAATTTGTCAGATTCAGGCCACTTACTGGTCATGATCATGTTGGGAAGTGACAGCGTCAGTTGGGACACCCAGATTAACGCTGAAAGGAGATTTCTGTGTATCAGTTTCTTATGGTTGGTACCCACAAAGGGCCAGAGAGTCTTCTTGCAGCGGTCAATGCTGATCAGGCCAAAGAAAATAATGCTAATGTACATGGTGAGGTAGAAGAGCACTGAGGAAACACGGCAGACAAACACACGTAAAGCGACAGAGCCCAGGTTTGAGTCTGACAGAATCTTGAAGGGGAACGTGAGGGTCATGATGACGTCTGCTACCACAATGTTCTTCAGATAGATAATGAAGTGTGAGTTGCTGGGGATGCGGAAAAACACCCAGACTGCTAGAAAGTTGAGTGAAATTCCTAGCAGGAACAGAATAGAATATAGCACGGGGAACACGACGGTCTTCAGGGCATTATCACGAGAACAAGCACTACTGAGGTTGCTGAAGTTCACCTGGCTCACTGAGGGAACTTCCATGAGGTCCATTAGTTGCAGGGCTTCTGTAGATAAATAAAAAAGGTTATTAGACAGACAACTATGATGTGCAGTGTGTACGAGATCCAGGGTTCAAATCCTGTCACTTTATTGTACATACATTTTAGTGGCTTTCAGTGAGCACATATTTTCCCCTGTGATTAAAGATTTTGACTATTTTTCTTAAATGTAACGTGTTTTAATCTGCATTCAGCGACTGTAGGATTTGATAAGAAATGTTTCATGTACAAAATGACCAAAACATAACATTTGTTTGTGGTCGTATGAACACTGGACACTTTTAAGGAAAAATGCAAATCGAGGCTCAAAGGGCAACTGTATTCTAATTCGCGGTATGCAAATCATGTCATGACAGGATTGTTTTAGCTGCCTGGTACTTTTTTTAATAAAAAAATATTCATATTTTACTTTCATTGAATGTAATGACATCACAGCTGCTGTCAAACCCTCCATTTGAGGTCAGATGAAGTTTTTTATTATTACTAACACTGATGTCATTTTGGTCATTTTGGGACATTTAAATTCAATAAATCTTTATTTTTAAAAGCATAGGTTCATAGTGTATTCTGATCGACAGATATTCTAATTTTATAACATTTGAGCTTTAAAAGTTTAAATACATGTTCAGTACAAGTTCTGTCATAAGATTTTTGGGGTTCCTAAAAATTTTACAGTATCTGTAGGTTAATAAATACACACATGGCAACCTAGATTATTGCATTTGTGGTGTAATAATTACAGAATGTGATTCATAAAAAAGGTTTGTTTTGTGTGTTCAAATAATTGTTGTATTAGTAGTCGAAAGTAGTCATTAGGAGGGGTGTGCACATACTTTTGGCCATAAACTTCATTCACAAATGTGAGTTATTTTAAAGGTTTATTGTGGGATTTCAAAATATATGACAATATTTGCTTGGTGAAAAGAATACAGTAACTGAAATTAATAATTTGGTGTTGTAAAAAGTTCTATAATGTCATTAAATTGTACATTTTAATTTTTTTTATTCGCTTTCACTACAGCTTATTTTTCACTATAGTTCTTTTGCATATAAAATACACTGAGACTTTACACAAAGCATTAAACATTATGATGGACTTAAAACTGGTGGAAGATTTAATTCTCACCGTCTTTAAATAACCTCATATGATCTCTAATGAATAGTTAAAAAAAAAGTAAAAGTAAAAGTGCATTATAAAATCCCCTGTTCTAATTTCTGATGTGCTAATCCACAAGATAAAAACCTTATATTACATTTATCACATTACATTGTTTGCATAACCTCAAAATATAAATGTAGTTGTGTCTAGATTTGCACCCACTCTCCTTACGGTCTTTATTGACAGTGAAAGTAAGTTAACGTACTGCTAACAACATTTTAATGCAAACTTATTTATATTTGCTGAGTTTAACATTGTAAAGTATGTGTTTCCTGTAGACCTGTTCACTAGAATATCATCAAAACGTAAGATTTAACCAGGGGTGTCCAAACTTTTGTGTAACATTTAATTCTGTTTACTCACCTAACACATTTAACAAAATCTCTGCATCTCAGATTTTAGAAAAAATCATATTAAATAGGAACCAGCACTTACCTGTTAGCTACACCCTGGCATGAATGATGATGCAGTGATAAGACTTATGATGCCCTGCTGTAGGTTTGGTCCTAAAGTAGGTTTAAAATAACTTGATCAGAAGGTTTGGGGACTCGCTGCTTTGCTTTGGTAAAACAAGAGTTCCGGAAACACAAGAAACAAAACTTTCTGTTCTGTTTTTTACCCCCGACATGCTGTGCACACAAGTCTGGTGATCCAGAATAAAGTGGCACAACATGCTTTTATTAGCTCAAATTGCATAATCAAGATACCATCTGCTTCCCAGTCTGTCTGTGTGGACTTTCATTTTTACATTTCAATTTTCATGTTTATAAGACCTAAACAACTTTTTACAACTTACTATCATTCTGTTTTTTTTCTGCCGTGCCACAGTGTCGTTCCTGCTGGACTGCTGGATGTGATGGGAACCCACAGTGACTAAAACTCACCATTAAACTCTATTCGATAGAAGACTGAATTCAAACATGATGGACATTAATTACCTTTATTATGCTTTGTTGCATTTTATTTTAACCTCTGGTTATTTAAAATAATATCCATTCATACAGATATCTTGTAGGCCACCCAAGAAAGGTTTAATCTGGTTTGTCTTAAGATTTCTTCCATATAATATTTAGTTTGTTTTTCCATGCCAGTGTTGCCTTTGGTTTACTAATGAGAGAGTATTGGACCTAAATTCCAGACCTGAAGTTGCTTTGAGACAGTTTTACTGTAAAACATACTTTTTTTGATTTGAGTAATTTAAGCATGTTTTAATATTAACACACAGATTAACATTAAAACATCAGTTCTCATGATAATCCATTTGTGCTGTATTGTATTCAGCTTGTTCATTCGTGTTCTGGTAGTTTACTTACCTTGACTCTTGGGATGAAAATGTACCTCAGTCTCATTCTGTTGGTTGTGAACCAAAATTAATAGATGCACTAACAGCAAACTGTCAAAGTCAAATGATTTTAAAAAATCACAACATGCTTTTGTTTGATCGTATTGTGCTGCTACGGCATCACAATGTAATAATATTTTCCAAACCTGGTGCCTAAAATGGCTTTTGTTATGTCATTAGGAAAATAATAGAACTAAATCAGCCATTCAATCCCAAAGAACATTAACTTGTAGACGTGCTTATTCCAGGTGTGGATGTGGCTTTATGTTTCCAATTCATTACTAACGGTTTTATTAATCACTTCATCCGGTTGAACAGGGGCACAGCAATCAATCTGCTGGAGCAGGAAAGGGCTGTTTTACATTTATTTTATGTCACTGATTTAATACATCTGTAGACAATAAAACACAGTCCACACATTCCCACATCTTTCAGGAAGCTTTCAAAGAACAGTAAAAGCATGTATAGTTGCAAAAGCAGGCCAGATCTATATTAATGCCAATGCGGTGATCAACAAGCTCATGATCAGGTGTCTACATAATTTGCATCCACATTTTGACCACTAAGAAAGTTTAAAACTTAGTCTTTGCCTTTTCTATCTGCCTTTGATGACACAAGTGATATAACTCATACAACACAGTGGTGCAGTAGTTAGTGTGAGTGACTCACAGCTCCACCACTCTGGGGACCTGGGTTCAGTCTCCGGTGACGGCCTGTGAGAAGTATAGTGTGGTTTTTGTGTGGGTGTCCTGTGTCTGTGTGCATGTTTTTTTCTTTATAAAGCTAATAGATGGATTTGCACCTTTAGTTGTGAGTCAAAAATGGCAATAACAGGCAAAGAACCAAACACATACATGGTTGTAAGGACAGGAAACAATCTATTACTACATACCCCAATCCCTGTGGGCAGGGTGTAAAGAGGTCCAGAAATTCCCCTACATGAGACAGTGACAATTATAGTAGATTTATATTCAACTTTTGTATTGATAAGTCTTTCTCATAGCAGCGGTTAACCTGCAGCTGGTTTAGTCGTTCCAGCGACCACAAACCCAGCTTGATGTGTAAATGTAATAAAGCATTTTTTTTCATAGCTGCATTCAGATGTCACAGAGCCACTGAAATGAATAAGCAAAGTTCACATGAAGTCAATTATTTCACTTTTATATGGAACATTACCACTGATGTTGTGGTATGTTTATGATTCAGCATGAGTCGCATTCATAGTGTTCGAATCCTCACAGAACATTTCCATGAAGCCCACAGCTTCTCCCAAGCACTGTAAATCATCCGCTGGTTCTGCCTCCTCATGCAAAAGGGATGATGGTACGTCACCCGGTTGTACTGCTCTTATACACCACATGAAAAAAACTATTGGGGCGCCACTTCTAAGTTTTAAATTCATGTGTAATAAATCAGTTATATTTAAGAAAGTATGTGCTTCCAACTGCAGCAAAAGTTTGGGGAAGGTCCTTTCCTGTTCCAGCATGACTGTGCCCCCATGCACACAGCAAGCTCTATAAAGACATGAAAACAGCTAAATTTAAAGAAACTCCAGTGGTCTGGAAGGCACAGAGCCCTGACCTCAGCTCCAATAAACAGCTTTGGAATGAACTGGAGCATCAACTGAGGCTTCAGTGCCCAGATATACAAATGCTTTGTCACAAATTCCCACAGTCCTGTGAGAAGGCTTCTCAGAAGATTGGCTGTCACTCTATTTTAATAGCATTTGTTTTTGAAATGGAATGTCCAACAAGCTCATGGTTAGGTGTTCAAATACTTATGGCAATATAATGATTTTTCAGTTAGATTTTATATTTCCATGTATTTTCTGTTGTAATAACTGTGTTTTAATACTATAAAAGAGTATAAAACGATTAGCATAATAATGATTAGCATAACAGCGATTAGCATAACGATGATTAGCATAATCGTGATTAGCATAGCTGTAACTTACAAAACAAAAACAAACAACAAGCTAAAAAAAAAATCTAGAATTACCAAGTTAAAAGTGTATAATTAAAGGGAGAGACTCTAATTGTTAACTAAAACAAACTTGCAAGTTTTAATCTGATAAACAGCTAAAAAAAACACAATATAACATCAAGTTGCTGCTAGAAGCACATCTTATTCAGCAACTTGACTCATCTTTCTTGTTTTTAAAGGGAAGAACATTAAAATCTACATTTAACTTGGGTCTGAATATTAAATAGGTCAGGTCAGAATCTGTATAAGAATTCTTTTCTCCTCCTTTACTTTGAACGCCTATTTTACAAGCTACATTATGATAACCATAAAACATCTGTTTTTGCAAGCCAGACACTTCAACACAGCCAGCGCTGACAAAACTGACAGACGAGACATGAAACCGTGACAAATCTGAGAGATTCTGAACTGTTTCGACTGTTCCTACTATTGTTCTGGACCAAACTGATACCAAACCTGCAGACATACAGGGGCTGAACACTAAAGCCTTGTTCTGATCAAAGCTGGGAGTGTATTGAAGAAAAAAAAAAGGAATTCAACCGGTTCTGGTTTTCTATTTAAAATGCTCCCACCTCATGGGTCTTTTAATGTCTGCACCCCCTTCGTTGACCCCCGGCCCCTTGATGTGTGACCTGATGGCAGTTGACCGCAAAAAGCTACCGTCGACCTGCCTCTGCCAAAACAAACACTTCTCTAATGGGTGGTGATGAAGCTGCGATAGAAAGGAGAGTGAGATGTTTTTCTTGGTGCTGCTGCACAGTCCTGGCTCGAAAAAGTCTGTCTTTATACAGTAAAACCTCTGGCAGGGCTGCTGTTGTACCTCCCAGCCATAGCAACACAGCTGGATCGAAACATCAGAATAATGACCCATGAGTTTCTACTGGCCCACGTTTCTAAAGTGAAGTCAACAGAGATTAGATGCAGCACTTAGATCCATTTGTTTTGGGCTCCAATACCTTTTTTAATTGAATACTAGTGAAAAGAAGCAAAAAATGTTTTATATTCATCTACCAGTGTGAGGAAATCAGTGAAAATAGTGGGATTAGGACAAATGATTGTGAAGAAATCAAGATCACATTGGGTACGAATACATTTTTGGCAACTCTTGTTATCCCGTATGCTGTCACTAGTGATGAAGCCCCAAAAAGAACCCTTGAGAACTCATGGATAATGGAGTTACAGGTCCTGATGTAAAACAGGTTAAATATTGGCCTGTTTATTTCAGAGGAACAGACATTCCTTCTTTTTAACATTTCTCCCTTGACCAATGGAAAAAAGAGCATCATTTTCCTACAGCCAAACTTTACAAGCCTTTCCAGCCTGGTGGACAAACCGTCACTCCGGTGGCATTTTGTCTGGTCAGACATTTGTTGTACACATCCAAACACTCATGAGGTGTCCAAGGAAACTGCTGGATTGCCATAAACTAGGTAGACAGGTTAATAGCCCCAGAACGCTAATGCTCTCAGGCCGACTTGTGGAAGTGTTTGCATGGGTGCAGATTAGGTAATACACTTTAATAAACAAGTAACGAGTGTTGAATGAGTCACGCCAGCTTTGTTTTGTGTGGTGCTGCGGTCGTCTCCTTGATATTGAGCTGGGTCCTGTTGTGGAGTGATGTTTGTTGTGTGGAATGTTTTGGACTCGAGTGCTGACCCAGTTTTCCACAGATGGTGGCTTTTGATTTTGTGATCACATGAATCCATATAAAGAGATCTGTGCATCTGCAGTCCTTAGTGTTAAAATCCCAAGACTTCCATAGGATTTCACCTCAGCCACATGTCAATAAAGGTGCCAAGTACGTCTCAGACCACTGGCATGACGATCTGTGCAGTACAGACAATGTGTGCCCAGATTACTTTTGGAAATTCGACATTCCCTGTGCCTTTTGCTGCTGGCCTGTTAACCCTGCATGTAAAAAAAAAAAAGACAGTTGGCATCCTAATTATGCCCTCCCACTTAACTGGCATTATTCTTATGTCGGTATCATAATGCTAGCATGACGTGGCTTATTTCAGATGCCAGCCACAGTGATTTCTTAATAATGGGCTCTTCAATGCTGGCTCAAGTTTACACCCCAATTCCAAGAAAAAAGGGCTTGGAAATTAAAAGCAGCTTACAACGTGGGTGCAGTTATTTGCACCGAATGCTGCTGGAATTGTGAATTGCATATTTGTTCATCTGTTTACCCTGAGGATACCTGATGTGTCTGAATTCTATCAGAATCATTCCGTACCACTGAGCTGGCAAGACACAGCAAATGCCAGGAGTTTGTAAGAGATGGCACATGAGTTGAAGAAGGATTGTGGGATTTCTCCAAATGCAATTGCAAAAGGATCTTGAAAATTAAAAACAGCTTATAAGGCAATCATCATAAGCTACAGGGTTTGTAGCCCTTTATTCGTGGAGACTGATGAATGTGTGTTGCATCTATATATAAAATAAAATAATCAATTGCCAAAATAACAAAAACTAGAAAAAGGGAACCAAGTAAAATCTGCAGCCTGATGCAAAGAAGGCAAAAGAACAGATAGACGAGCGTGTTAGTCAATTAGGGGCCATCACACTCCACACGCTCACCTAGAAGAGAAAACGGGCCGTTCTGCAATGTATAAAAGAGCTGGAAAGAGCTTCATGTGCTTGGGTGCTACTTTAAATTTCCCTTAAGTTTTCTAAATTTTCCATTAATTATCATTGTGGTAATGGAAACAATAGCATACTATATAGAGGCATACTACTTTTTTCCCTGGAATCACTAAATTAAGCACAGTACTAAAAGTGTACATGCATGGAAGAGTATGCGTGTTGGTACATTACCATCAAGTTTACATGCATTTGAATTTGTACATGAGAAAGGTGATTTTGCATATGAAACCATATATCAGTCCCTATTGTTGTTGTTACATGCTATGATATGATCTTATGCTATGCTATGTTGCTGAATGCTTGGTCACACAGAGCATAACGCTGTTATGTTCAAAGAGCTTCATTATTTGTTCTAATTTCCCAAAATGTCAAATTAAAATGACCTAAAGTGTGAGGTAAAGTCTACATCAGTCACTGCCCACCCACCCAGTGCTACAACAACACAGAACAGCCATGATTTCAGACCTTTAACTTCATAAACGCTGTACTCAGCTGCTGGATGTGGAACTGGAAAAGCTGGCATAAAGGCAGGAAGTGTTTCTGGCCCGAAGGCAAAGAGTGCAGTAGCACTTTTAGTGTAAGATGAACCTTTCAAAACAAGACTGGGTTATATTAAAGGGTCTGAGCTTTAGAACCTTTGGGGTTGGGATAATGAGGTGGACTTCAAAGTTTTGGCTAATCAACCGTGGGCCTCTGGGTGTCTGGAACTGGAGCTGTCTGGTTAAACTATCTTCTGAATCCTGTCTGTACTGAGTTCAGCTGTTTGTCACACCATTAAATGAAATAACAGATATTATTCCAGCTGTGTGACAACAGTTTAGGAAATACCATTTCCTGTGTAAAAATCTAAGTACATAAATACATACTTTGATGGTCACTCCAGTAAACACCGTAGGGATGAATTGGAAAGAGGACTGTGAGTTGCTGTAGGACTTCTCATCTGACATTAGTGTCCAACCTTCCCAAAGCTAAAATTTTTGCAGGAAAGTCTTTTACATTTACTTTTTGGCATTCAGCAGACGCCTTTTATTCAAAGCAACTTACAATATACAGTCTAAACAATTCAGTGTTAAGGGCCTTGCTTAAGGGCCCAACAGTGTCAACCTGGCAGTGGTGGGGTTTGCAACACTCTGCTTACCAGTCCAGTACCTTAAACGCTAGGCTACAACTGCCTATCATAAACCTTGTGGAGGCTGTAATAACCGCACAAAGGATGGAACGCCACATTATGTCAGGTCAGGTCCACATACTATTGGCCATATAGCATTGTTGCCTATTCTATTTGTGCTTCCATAACTATTGCATGGCTGTATGCTTGATTTAGAGAGTTTAATTGAAATGCTAGTTAAAAGAATGTCCTAATACTTTCGGGCACAGAAGAGCATGTTTATGGGAAGAGAAAGATGAATCGTTTCATTGTGTCTGTATGACTGGGAGGTGGATTCTTCAACACCGCTGTGAAATTCCAGCGCCACAACCGTAGCTGGCTGGCCGAAAGATGTTCAAACACCAACTTCAAAAAGTCATTCTGGTGGAGAGGGAGGAAACTCTTGAGAAATATCTGGTCAGAAATGAATGTACAGTTTAGATTAAAACCTAACATTACATGATTCAAATCATACCAGCTTGTTTGGTCCATTGTTTGCCTACATTACATTTTACAGATGACACAGAGCAGTTTCTGCTTCAAGGCCAAACCACAGTAACAATCAAAACTGCTTCAAACCAGCTTTCCATGTTCTTTTAAATCTATTTTAATGCCCTTCAGTCCAGAGTGGTTTTTTTTTCCCTCTTGAACCCTGACTCTCTTGTTTCTGTAACATTTTTGCTTGTGGGTTTTGAAGTTTCTCACTTGACTCAAAGTTTTCAGACAGTTTCTGTTGTTCACAGTGAGCTGCTGAATGTCCACGCAGCTCTTCCAGTCCTTCAGTCTTCTGTCTCTATGCAGGAATCACTATTTGCTAATGATACAAAGTACAGACCGCCATTAGCAGTCTTCTCAACTTATGGTCCAACCAAACATTTCTGCAACCTATGACAGAATTACACACACTGAACTGTTTTAAATCCAATTACAAAGACATTTGTACATTAATGTGCTCTATATTTAAACAGTGTTTTTAATGGATTGATAAAAAATACACCAAGTTTACAGATATTTTTAAACTCTCTCATAAGAGGACTGATGGTTAGCAGCTGATTCAATTTTGTGGATTTGTGTACCTGAAATTTTAGTGTTTGTTCTGCATCTAGGTGGACAAGGATTTTTTATATGCGAGCTAATAAAAGTCTGTTTAATTCACCCCAGATGAGCTACGTTTAATGAGCTGAGCTAATGGAGTGGTTCCAGTTCCTCTAGTCGAGGGACACCAGAGTCACTGCTGACAGCCATGTGTTTATAATAACGCATTGCATTACTTACTTTTTATGTCAAACTCATGTAAAGGAATTGCAAGCACCAAGCAGAAGAATCAAACAGATTTCATTTTTAGTGGTTTTATTGTAAATTCTAACTGGTTTTAGTTATCCTCCAGGAAAGTCTGTTTGGAACAAGTGGGCTGATTATATCTTAGTGATAAAGATATAAGAATAAAAGCTTTGTGGTAAATATGAGTAATTATCAAATAAAACCAGTTTGTTGACGATTTATCTTTTCCAGACCAGATAATCCTGTCTGTATGATCTGGTGAACATATGCAAGCAGTTTCTTGGGGCCCCGACCAAAACCGCATTGCAGGGTTCAAGGAAACACTTTTCGTGTTTCGATTTATGTTCACCAACTTCTGCTGCACAGTTTGTGTTAAAGCAAAGAAAACAAACGTATATATTCTTGTAAGGCACGTGCCCTGCAGTCTTTGGTTTTAATTATTTCCACAACTCTGTATTTTTCTCTAGTAAAAATAATAACATGTTGGGATAAAATACACATACAGGAACATTCATTTGGTGATAAAAGTTCCACATAATCAGTTGAGAGCTCTAAATGTCAGTCAACTTTACGGCCTGGCCTCCTAATTCATCATTAATGTTTATGACTGACTACTGTGTGACTTCTCTGTGTAAATAACCTACATAAATAAGACCAGTTTGATTGCACCCATTAAAAAGTGCATGTAACAGTAGTTTCTTGCCAAGGTAGAGAAAAAACCAAACTATTACTGCAAAGAGAACTTTTGCCCAGAGAAACAAGAAGCCCATGATTATGTAAAACTTGCTTGACTGTGAACAGTGTCACCTATGTTCCAGCAGCATTTTTTATATTATTTCCAATCCATTGTGCTGAAGCTAAACAGTGTGTTGTTACCAATGAGGAAGGGATGTTAAAATACACCAGTGCTTTGCAACAGGCCCAGAGATCAGAATGAAATGAGAAGCCTATTATTAAAAACGTTTGTTTTAAATACTTTGAGCTTGTTTTTCTAGTGTCATGGATTCAAATCCTCTAGCATGGACTAGCTTGTTTTCAGAGCCATATAACATACAATCTTAAATATCATTACAGATCACAGCTTGAGCCTCCAGACTACAAAACTGTGGAGCTTCATGTGTTCCAAGCAACACATTAGATGCTCATATGTAGTAGGTGTTAGATCAGTTACCTGGTGCAAATGGCTGAATAAAGCTGAGTGACACACACACACACACACACACACACACTCACACACACACACACACTCCTTTGACCAGTTTTTAAGAGATTTATTGTTGTTTTGTTGATTTACAAATATGACACGTCATGTATGAAAAATATTTACAGCAGCTTAGATTAATAATCGGGTGGTGAAAATCTTTCTGTAATGTCGTTTAACCTCGTCTCAGCCTCCTAATTTTGTTAGTGTTTATGATTGACTACAGCTTGTGACTTTACTGTGCAAATTTAAACCTCTAGAACACTGGTAATGATGTCCATGATTAAACCAGGTTTATTTTATTATGGGCACCAACTGCACCTTTTTTTGGGTGTTGGATAGTTCCTAATTACATTTAACCATGTCCCTTCCAGGCTGATGCAAACTCATATTTCAATAAATAAATAAATGACTGACAATACAGACTTAAGCGCAACAATATTCATCTGCTGCCAATTGACGACACTTTGTAGTACTCATTCTACATGCTGTGCACTTTACTGTTTTTGTAAATATTCCACATGCTGCTAACTTACATATCTGTATATTGCTTGTATATAGTCTTATAGTTTGTATATTTTGTGTTTAATGTTTAATGTATACATTGCTTGTATACTGTATTAATACTAGAGAGATACCATCAGCCGGAACCAAATTCCTTGTGTGTATCCACATACTTGGCCAATAAATCTGATTCTGATTCTGATATTTCAATAACTAGTAAAATAAAACAAGTAAAATATTTTTCACTCCAAATATATTAATTCACGGTAAAAAATGTAAAATCTTACACTACACCACAATGACCTTAAACTATAAACAATACGGCACGTTTTAGAAAAAAATACATATTGTCCTCTAAATATGTAATCAGTGTTGGTGAATCACTACCTAATGCATTATTTAGGCCAATAAAAAATGAAGAACAATAAAAGCAGTACAAAGTTAAAGCAGCACATTCTCACAGTCTGATTAAAAAAAGCAACCTGAAACCAAAACAAACTAAAACAGTTTTACATTGGTAGCTCGTGTAACTGGTTAGCTTCTGTAAAATGTATTTGTATTATTTACTTCTATCTGTGATCTTACATTAACCTACAATAATTATTATTTTCTTTGCATCCCCCCCCCAACCCCCAAGTGTTTTGTTCACCTTTAATAAATTATGTCAATCGGAAAAGGATTTAAATAGAAATAGAAATTGGGACTAAAATTCTGACGTTATGGCACTTGAATCTCTGTTTACTCTTGTGTTGAGATCTATTTGCATTAGTACCCAACATTAGCCTGGCATATCTTTCAATTCTAATGCAAACTGACTCTATGTTAATCCAAAAGCATAAAGCGTTTATTACTCTTTGGCACCATGAACCTCTGACAAGTACCTCGTCTTTTTCAAAACCATAATTTTTTAGTGTATTGATGTTTGTACCTGGGTATGGCTGTGTAGTACAGCTTGCTTTATAAACAAGTATCAATATATATTCCATAAAACTGACCTTAAACACACAGAATCGGACAGGAATATTGATTTTGGACATCTGTAATAACATTTATAATTTAAGGAGCATCAATCAGCCATTGCTGCTGTTTAGATCAGGGTTTTTTTTCACTTTTTTTCAAGCAACCCAGATTTTGCCCATGATTTTGACCCAGGCAGCACAAACGATGCATTAAAACACGAAACGTAATATACTTAATTAATAAAACTGGTGCCAATCTGGTGGTTTACAAGATGTAACATAAAGCCTCCACAAGTGGGTGTTTGTAGTTCATTTTTCATGTGCCTGTGTTTTCTGCAACCCATTTTTTTTTGGCTCACAACCCACCCATAGGGTTTAGATGACCCTCATGTATGTGGCTCTGCTGTCTGTCCCGAGGTGATTAGTGGCCAGGCACTTGTAAAGGCCAGAGTCTGCTCTTGACAGCTTCTGGATTATAAGTGTTCCCTGTGGATGGAGCAGTTCACTCCCTGACGGACGCCCCATTTTAGCCGTAGAGAGAACGGATCTATCAGGCAGTTCCCAGGTGATTTCTGGTTTCGGAACTCCAGTAGCAACACAGTTAAGCTGCACAGGAGTTCCCATCATTGTCTGTAGAGCTGGTGGGGGTCCATAAGTGATGCGTGGTGGATATGCAATAATCATCACGGGCACGTTAAGGACCGCCTCACCGACGTAGTTCTTTGCCCGGCATAGATAGTTCCCACGGTCGTGTGGTTTGGTTTGATGGATGACTAGTGTACCATTGTCCATCAGCTGGTAGTGGCTGATTATCTGAGGATGACTTATGACATGACCCCCTGGCACTGTCCACAAGATGTTGGGGCGAGGGCTTCCGTCAACCAGGCAGTGAAGGAACAGGGGTTCCCCAGACATACCACGGATAATCCCTTTGGGTCGAGTGAGAATGTAAGGCTTTTGTCCAACCTCTAGAACGATCAGCTTCTCAATGTACCCAACCTTGTTCTTCGCAGCACATCGATACCTACCAGCGTCCTCTTTGCTCGGATTATATATGACGAAGGTGCCATCAGTGCCGAGTTGAAATCGGGAACCCAAATGAGGTCCTCCGGTAAACTGAGTTCCATTGGGTAAAGTCCAGATCATATCAGGTTGTGGATTTCCATCAGCAGAACAGTTCAGTACGGTTGTTTTTCCCAGTCGAGTCACCAGTCTGTTGTTAAAAGGGTTTTTAAAGATTGGCCTCATGAGCTGGTTCGTAACCTCCAGTTGCACCACCATGACGGCTTCACCTCCGTCATTCTGTGCCATGCATATGAACTCCGCTGTGTCTGTGGGACGAACGTGGCGAATCTCTAGAGTACCGTTGTAATGCACGTTAATCCTGCTTCCGTAGTAAGGTGCAGAGAGGAAGATATTGTCCGGCATAATCCACGTGATCTTTGGCGGTGGGTCTCCTCTTGCGCTACAGTCTATAAGCTTCCTCGTGTACTTTTCTGCTGTTTCTTTAATGATCGTCCTGTTCTTATAGTATCCATTGATGATCGGTGGATTTCCATCAGTTTGCAGTTTGTACACTTTGCTATCATCACCAGCGGTGTTGCGGGCTGTGCAGACGTACTCTCCTGCATCTGTGAACTTAATGTTGCGAATGTCAAGAGATCCGTTGACGTGCATCAAGTATCGTTCATTTGACGCAGCGATCATGTCGCCAGACGGTAGAATCCAGATGATCTTCGGCTTGGGTTCTCCTACGGCCTCGCAGTCGAAGCGGACGATTCCTCCCGGCTTTACTTTGGCATAGGTAAGGCTCGGGGTGCGTATCCGAGGTGCTGCGGTCACCACAGTAATGTGAACATGCATCTCGTCCTTTCCAAGAGTGTTCTCCGCATAGCAGGTATAGTCGCCCTCTTCATCCATGCCCACCTCATTAAGGTAAAGTGTTCCATTGTCAAACAATATGTAACGCTTGGATCGAATTCCTGCATTACTGCTGTCTGCTTGAAGGGCACTGTTGACCAGTGTACCATCGGGTAAGCCCCATGAAATCTCAGGTATGGGCGCACCAGAAGCCTTGCAGTCTACCTTTAAGTCCTTGCCATATGGTATCTGTTTCTTGCCCACAATCTTGGGTTCTATCTTAGCTGGTTTCATGGAGACAGACACTTTCATCAGTTGAAGATCGTCTCCAGCTTTGCTGCGGGCAACGCAAAGGTAGTCGCCGGCATCCTTGTCACTGACTGAGTCAATAACAAGTGTGCCGTTTTCCAGCACCTGGATACGGCTGCCCATTCTGGAAGAAATACAAGAGATTTGTTACTTGGGTAATTGTAACCTGTTGGTTTGATATCTAAGCTTAACAGCTATGTACCTACAGTAAGCTAAGCTAAGCTAAGCTAGTGTAGGTATTGCAAAAACTCTACCTGTGCCACTGGTCCACGAGGGCTTTGGAGGGGAGTCTCCACATAATTCGAGGTCTGGGATTCCCAGTCGCAGAACAGTTGAGCTGAAGCTGGCCGCCGTATTCCAGCTCAGTCCTCAGATTAGAAGTCTCAGTTATATAAGGAGCAGTTTCAGTTTTTTCCACAGACAGAGTGACCACTCGTCGCTCTGATCCTGTTGAGCTCGTTGCGATGCATTCGTACATTCCACTGTCAGAGACATCCAGGTTTTTCATGTAAAGAGTACCATTAGGAAGTGAAGATATTCTTGAATCGGCATGAATGGACTTTGCAGCTGTCCCATCCATCAGGACCCATTGTGTGGTGGGTTGAGGGTCTCCCCGTGCCGTACAGGGCATCCACACGCTCTGTCCAACATCGGCCCTCACCAGCTGCCTTTTTTCTTCCAAGATGACAGGCGGTGCTGCCACCACTTGCAGGCGCACGGATGCCGTGTCCGCGCCGGCCGAATTACTTACGATGCACTTATACTGTCCTCGATCATAAACCGACACGTGTCGGATAATCAAAGTACCCTCCGGTGTGACCGTTACTCTAGCATGCTCATTGTTTTGACTTCTGACTTGAGTGCGGTTTGCTAGAATCCACGACAGGACAGGAGTCGGTGTGCCCAACGTCTTGCACCTCATCTCAGCCCTTTGACCAGAGTGGACTTTAATGTCTCGCATCTTCGGTTCCAGGATCCTGGCAGGATAAGCTACCACGGTCAGCATAACGTGGAGTTTGTCAGAGCCGTGAACATTCTCAGCCAAACATACGTACTGTCCCCGATCTCTGACGTTTGTGTTCTGAATCAACAGAGTTCCATTGCTAAACATCTCAAATTTACCCACTTTGCCTTTAATGGTCAGTGTGCTGCCTAGAATAAAAACAGAGAAATAGAAATGCAAAATGTCACAGAAGGCTTCGTTCATGCAGCCCTGGAGGTTATAATGACTTTGCATACATTAAAAACATTCAGGTCATAATTATATACCTTAAAGACCACAATATGTAAGACACAGGTACCTGTATTTGTTCTCTTCCAGCTGATGCTCGGCTTCGGGTCGCCTGTAGCCTCACAAGGAAGGAAAGCGTCCGAGTTTGACTGAACTGTAAAACTGGCTGCATTTCCACCAACAATTCTCGGCTTAGATCCTGTATTCTCTGTAGATACTTTGAAGTCGACGGTATTTGATGTTGTGGTGTCATAGACAGTGGTGTGATCAGGACTTTGAGTCCTTTCATTTCTGTCCTTGACAGTTGAAGCTTTTGTGTTTGATTGGTCAGGAAGGTTGCTTGATGTGTTTGGCCTTCCACCTGTTTCAGGTGGTCGTTTCAAAACGGTGTTGGTACTTGTTGTTATTTGGTTGCTCAGGATCTCAGACCTTGGTGTGGTGTATGGTCTAGGAGTGTTAGTTGTTTTATAGGATGGACTTGATGTTGGTGAGAGTTCTTGTGTTGTGGAATATGTTCCTGGAGAGTCCAAAACTTTGGTTTGAGACGCCCGTTCATCATTGTCAGCGTCTGTAATATCAGATGATGTGGTTACGCTGGACTTTACTACCTCTCCGGTAGGTGTATACGAGTCCTTGCTTACTTTTATCTGTGGTGCTGATGATGTTAGTTTAAATGGAGCAGACGTGATGGTTGGAGCTTGTGTGGTTGATGTCTTACTTGGCCGTCGTCCTCTAAAACGTCTTCTATTAAAACCTGGCTTTTGATTTCCTCGAAATCTACCAGAAAACCCACCTGAGTCTAGGCCTGACGACTCAATGGTTTCTTCCTTGCTTGTTGTTTTAGTTGTTGTTAGAGCTGGTAGACTGGACACTCTGGACACTCTGGCTGTTGCTGTACTGGCAGGCTTGTACATTGCTGTTGTTTTAACGTAACTCTTGCTTGGACTAGCAGTTGTAAATAAGGCTACGACATCCTCCGTGGTTTGTGATTCTTGAGCGGTTGACGAACCTGAGAAGTCATCGGAGGATATCTCGAATTCGTCCGGGTTTCTCTGCGTTACAGGAGGAGTGGCGGTCATCGGTGCGGCCAACGACTCTGCAGTAGGTAGGGCGGTTATGACCATCGATGGTGCTGTTGTGGTTGTAGATGCAATCGATATTGTGGTCTGTGTCGTAGTCTGTGGTTTAGCTGGTTTTCTGAGTCTCTTAAGGATTTCCCGCCGACTCCCTTTGCTTCCGAATAACCGGTCCCAGGGTATTTTTCCCTGTATGACTTTCGAAGACTTGATTGTGGTAGCTGAAGGCATACCAGTTGTTGAAATGGTTTTTCTGGTATCTTGTGTTGGTTTTTGCTTAGGGGCTTCGCCCTCACCTTTAAATGAATTTGGCAGAGTAACAAATGGGGCGCTTTGCGTCGTTGTTGTTTTTTCGGTCCTTGAGGCAGAAGTTGGGTCATAAAATATGCCGGTTGGACTGACTGTGTTTTGGTTTTGTGTGGTCATGGGTTTTACTGTAGACACTCTCTCATGTCCTGTGGTCAGTTCTACTGTGTATGTGACCGTGGCATTCCTACCATACTTTACAGCCGGCCTTTTAAGCTTATCCAGTAGGGACTGTATATCAGTGATTTTGTTGGGCCGGATGATCCTGCGCCTATTGGGAAAGTTGCGTCGTCTGCCCGGTCTCTTATCATTGGGAGGAATTATGTGTATCTGATTGTGGGAGATGATCGTAGATCCAGGAGGAAGCCGGTGAGACTTAATCCTTTGTGTGGTATGAAACATGATCTCATCTTGTTCTCTTTCTGTTGTGGTGACCGCTGTGAAGGTCGTCTGGCTTTTAGGGTCTGTGGACGTGTACACGCCTGGCTTCACGCTTTGGACCGGAATTTCCATTGCAGGTGTCATATTAGGGATCTCAGAATCAAGATATGGCAGCACCTCTGTCTCGGTCTTGGTGTCTGGCATGTCACCAGAAAATGGGAGCTCCATTTCATCCACGGTGTCCGTGACTGTGAATTTTAAGGTCACAGGTTGTAAAGGCTTGCTCGTACTTGGTTTAGAGCTGTATGTTGTACCATCCATTTGGGTGTCTGAATACCCTTGAGTGGTTATGAAAGGTGTCGTGTCGTCGTTTTGAAATGCGCCATTTCTAACAGTAACACTGGGCTCCACTGGATAGGCATCTGGCATGGTGTAGGAAGCTGTTGATACCATGTTTTCAGTTCCTGTGGCATCTATTATATCATCTGATACCCTCGTGATTGGAGTCGCATTGATTTGATTGTCCTCGAGTCGGTGGCCTGTAATCATGACACCCTTATACAGATTTTCTGGATTTTCTGTTATTGGTGTGACCTGCTTTTGAATAGAAGTTTCATCTTCAAACACTACACTCCCTGAACCTTCCTCACCATCAGAATGTCCACGATCAGCTTTTAATTCATTTTCATCTTGATTTGATTTAAATTTTTGAGATTTCTTAATATAATCTGCTAAAATCTGAGGATCTACTTTCCTCGACGATTTATCGAATACCCTTCTGTTCCACATGCGTCTGCTTCCGCCTCTTCTGTTTGCTGAACCTCGTGGAAGTGAAGGTCTGAGTCTGGGGTATGGCCTATCAGAAGTAATGGTCCTTGATTCCTGGTTAACTCTGGCAGAAATAGTTTCACTGTCGAAAACCTGGGTGTCATCCGTGTCTGTCTGTGAATCATCACCAGATCCCTCAGACTCCTGAACATCAGTTTTTGGCTTGTTACCTAGAACCATGACTTGAGAGGCTAAGAGATCTACCCCGAGATGATTAGCAGCTAAGCATCTGTAAATCCCCCTGTCCCTGTCAGTCAGTTGGAGTATTTTTAAAGTCCCGTTTGGGTAAAGATTCCTGTTTCCGAACGACTGATCCAAAACTGTGTGGTCTGGAAGTATCCAGTGAACCGAGGCTGGCGGACTTCCGCTGCTTTCACAATGAAGAAATAAGCTCCCTCCAAGCGACCGTGAGACTTGAACCCCGTTGACCTCTGACTCCTCAGCATCTGGGGGCATCACGGCAACCCTGATGGATAGCACGTCCGCGTCGAGATAGTTTGTCGCAATGCAGTGGTAAACACCATCATCGGAGCTGTATACGGCTTTTAAAGTCAGCTTTCCGTCATCTGAAATGACAATCCTTTGGTCCTCACTGCTGTATGGTGCCCGTACCTTGCTTCCATCTGGTAATATCCACTCTATGGAGGGTCTGGGATCACCATCGGTCTGGCAGTTCAGTTCCACCAAGCCACCAGAAAGGACAGAGAACTCGGTCTTAGTCTGGTTGTCTCTGTTGATCATAGTCCAGCCGTATCTGCCTCGTTTTACTTTATTGGTCTCAATGTTCATTTTGATATTGGACAGATATTTGATGTGAAGGGTCGTGTGTGTGGTTGTCGTCCGGTCCAGCTGGAAGTTAATGACGTCTTGCATCAACCATGCAGGATTTGCCTTGATATCTGCCTCGATCTCTGTGAATATTTCATCATCTGCTACCATTGCTTGACTATATTTGTAGATCATTTCTGGTGGCCCTGTGAGCAGCGAACCCCGCTCGAGTCTCATCGGGGAATCGCTGTAAGACGCCAAGATGCTCCAAAGTGGACGGATATGGTCGCGGTCGATATTACAAATTAGCGATATGACTACGGTTGCACTGAGAGTCGTGACATCTTCGCCGTTTACTCCGTAGGTTAGATTTAAGCCCGACAAATCGGACGGTCTCTGGACGACACAGGAAATGCTGGCGTCTTTATGGAACTCGTCTGTGATGTTCATTTCCATCGTTCCAATCGGCGCTATAAAATCTTTAGGAAACACCGATGTATAGCTGCTTTCGTCCATTGTAATGTTCTTCTGTTTTAAATCGGGGTGTATCCAGGGCTTGGAACATGCGTAGGCGTGACTTGACAGGTGAATCATACTGCTGCCTTTGGAAGTATGTGGAGATTCACAGATGGGGCACATGTGTTCTCCAGGAAGCTTCTTGTCCCTTTTGCATTTCAGGATGCCTGTAAACACAGAGTAAGTGTGGTTTAAGTGGAGGTAACTTGGGTGACAGGTAAATATAACGATAACCCAAACTGTTTGTCACAGTTTGACCTTTATTTTAAACCATCTGCATCTGGTGAATGCTTATTTTAGCCTTTTTGTGAATGTGAATGTTTCCAGATGTTCAGTAGAAAGAACTTCCATAAATACGTTCTCTTTTTCTGTGGATCACTTTCTTTAGTATGTTTACTTACAGTAAATGAAAATAAAAACGTCTTTGCCGGAATGCTGACTGGCTATAAGAATCACACCCGGTAGATTTTAGAGATTACAAATACAGAACAAGATCCGATCAGGATGGTTTTAAGCAAAGGCAAACACATACTGCTTTTTTACTGGACGTGGACTGTGGACGTCCGGCCAGAAATGGCAAACACATGTTCATAAGTGTCACTCACATCTTGTAAAGAAATGGACATCACCTATAAGCCAGCATAACTTAAACTCTCCAAGAACCAGCAAAAAAGATCCTTTGCTTTTAAATTATGAACCGACGATTGTTGTTTACTGCAGCACCAAGAAAAAGCAGAAACAGGGACTTTTTTTAGCCTGGCAACGACAAAACCCTTGGAAATAAAAGGACTTTCAAAGCAGATCTGTTTCTATTTGCCTGGTTCTTGAATTGCATCTGCCTGCCCAGAAATCATTAAAATCTTAAGACTGCTTTATAAATGTATTTGAACTTTTGACTTTGATTACACTTAAGCATGTAGTACACAGCTAATATAATCATTGAATCATTCTTACAGTCGGCCACTGCATGGACTCCTTTGGCTATTTCTTAATAGCTTCCTTAGTAATAATTCGCTGCTTGTCTGCATTTCCAAATAAGCAGCTTAATATGAATTAGCAAGAAGCAAGAAAAAATGATCTTATATAGCATATTTAGGGGCGGCACAGTGGCTCGGTGTGTAGCACTGTCGTCTCACTGCAACAAGGTCCTGGGTTTGATCCACAGGCGGGGCGGTCCGGGTTTTTTCTGTGCGGAGTTTACATGTTCCGGGAGCTCCGGTTTCCTCCCACAGTCCAAAAACATGCAGTCAGGTTAATTGTAGACACTGAATTGCCCTATAGGTGAATGGGTCTGTGTGTGTGTGTGTGTTTGCCCTGCGATGGACTGGCACCCCATCCAGGGTGTTACTGTGTGCCTTGCGCCCATTGAAAAGCTGGGATAGGCTCTAGCACCCCCGCGACACCAACTGGATAAGTGGATAAGAAAGTAAGTGAAAGTGAGCCTGTTTAGCCGTGAATTGTTCTTGTTTCACTTCTAGTCTTTTTTACTGTTAATGTCTTAATAAACAAAAAAAATAAAGTTGGAATGTGTTGCATACACTATGTAAAAATCCCACAGCAGTTGCTAACAATGTTTAAAATAACCGTTATAAATAGAAATACACACATATTCTCCGTTTTCCCCCTACGTGCTTCTATGACCAGCCTCAGATCATAAAAGCCAATATACCTTCTGTAATGTGAGCCAGACAGGGGGCTCACTGACAAGTTTATCACATAATAGCCAGGTAGCACGACCCTGTCATCCGTACCTGGATTCTTTTCGATCCACGCTGCCAGCCAGTCCATCCGACAATCACACGACCAAGGGTTTCCGTTCAGAAAAACGTTCTCTAGCTGGTAGCAGCCGGTGAACAGTGTAGCAGGTAGGCCGGTCAGCGCGTTGTCTGATAAATAAATCGTCTTGATGGAAGAGATTTTAAAAATCTGGCTGTGCCTCAGAGTTATAAAGGTGTCTGGATGAAGCTGCTGAAGCGAGTTGCCTTCGAGATTGACGAACTGCAAAGAGGTCAGGCCGTAGAACGCTTCCGGATGGATGAACTCGATGCGATTGTGGTCCACGTAGAGACGCAAAATATTGTCCAGGCCTTGAAAGGTCTCCTTGCGCAGCTCTTTGACTCTGTTGTAGCTCATTTTCAGCACCTAAAGAGGGAAAATCATGAAAATAGCTCACATTAGCCTGTTATAATGCATCTTAAAGTTTACATTACATCATACAGATTGTATGTGGACACCATGAGCTGTTTGGACATCCTGTTAAAATTATGGGCAATAATAAGTAGTTGCCTCCCTCTGATCTGTACTTGAATAGAGAGCTTAGAGATTTTGCTCATTCAGTCATTGTGTTTAAGGATTTGGGTCAATGGTAAAATGCTTATATCACGGAACTGCTGCACTTTTATCTACTCCAGATTCTTGCTGCAGGGTTCCTGTTTTACCTCAACCCAATAATGCACTATTGGATTCAGATCTGGTGACTGGGGAGGCCATTAAAGTACCTTGTACACAGAACCAGTGTGGCTATAAAGGAATGCACATGGTAAGAGACTATACTTAGGTAGGCTGTCACATTTAAACAGTGATTTCTGAGCTGCTTCTTCTGCTCACTGCTTTCACACAATTCCATGTAAACTCTCATGACTGTATTGCAATTCCTGACATACTTAAACCAAGAACAAACAACTATACCACTGTTATACTGTATATTTCATCATTCTGCTGTTTTTGGCTTCTGTGTGTAATAGTCAATCATGTAAAAAGCACCAAATTAAATCTCATTACAGAACCTTACCAAGCAAAATGTTTGTACTACAAAAAGCTCAATTATAGACAATTACAATTACATTATATACAAAATTAAAGCATGTAAGCCAATTCAAGCATAATTATGAACGACCGTCAGCAGGATCCGATTGTTTGATTGTTTTAATAATAAACATATAAAAATCCAGCATCACACGTTTTTTGTTTTGTTCCATTAAACAGGTTCATCTCTGCTTGTTTTTGTGTTTGTATGGTGGGCTGAAAATCTGAAGTACATATGAACTCTCCTACTGAATGGTCGTCATTTATCTTCAAAAGCCACTTCATCATGATTAGTCAAGACGGGTTTGGAACGCAACACAAACAAGGTGCCAATTCATCTCAATCCATCTTGTGGCACAACATGTTTGTTGTTTTCCATCTAATAATGGTACTTTAGATACTGCTTATTAACAAATAAATAATGCGCACTGAATTGTTTTTATTTTTAGAGCACAAACATATATGATTAAACAGGTTTTTTGATTAAATACAAAATTATAATAGTATTAATATTAAAAATACTTTAAAATTTTTTTAGATTCTAGTTAGATTGTACTTTTTTATGGAGTCTAGCACTTGATGTTTAATATTTTACTGTTTTCACTATAATAAAAGACCCTATTGCTTACAGAGGTACTTTTAATACTGTGTATAGTCGATTGTTTACTTGAGTGACGTCCTCATGGGAAACTTTTACTTGGATTGTATGTGTGTTGGCAACTTCATACAACAATGTTGTTGTTGTTTTTTACCTGCAAAGTCTTCATATCATGGAATGACCGGTCCTCAATAGTTTGGATGGTGTTACTGTGCAGCATTAACAGTTCCAGGTTCTCCAGCCCTGACAGGTCGTTTTCTCTTAGCATCGTTAGACTGTTATAGCTGAGAACACAAGAAAACACAGAAATATAACATATTAAACATTATTAAACCTTAACGCAAATGCTTGCACTTCTAAAAACAAGAAGAGTTCCTCTTCGAAAAGAGTTAGGACAGCAGCAAAATTGTTAATAAACTGAGAGTGATGAGTCACTAATCCTTCCAATGCATCCAATTAAAAGCAAGACAAAGAGAAGACATTTAATGTTTCATATCAATCCTATTCTAAAATTAATGGATTCAACACATCCCCATAGAAATTGGGATTAGGGCATCATCTTTACCTAACAGTGTTTTTAGTCAAGGTCAGGCAGGCCAGTCTAGCACCTACACTCTATATACTCTTAATGCTTTCACATTTTAACTACATCTTCTGTTGTTTTACCCCGAGGTTGAAGCCTGCAAGTCAAGACAGCTGTGCCAACAATGCTGCTCCTGCTAGATGTGACCGAACCTGGCTTGTTTGCACCAAAAATGTCAAGAACTCACTACGGACTTTATCACAGACTCCAATTATTTTTTGCTAGTTATAACATTTAGTTTAATTTAATTTTGAGTATGTATGATTTTTGTAAATCCTATTTATTTAAATTTGCCTCCAGGCCACCCAAGAAGGATGGGTCCCTGCTGAGTCTGGTTCCTCTCAAGGTTTCTTCCTGTAATTTTAGGGGAGTTTTTCCTTGCCACTGTCGCCCTCGGCTTGCTCAACTGGGGTTTTTGGTCTGTTGGTCCTGGATTCTGTAAAGCTGCTTTGAGACAATGTTCATTGTAAAAAGCGCTATATAAATAAATTTGACTTAACTCTCTTAATACAAAGCTGTTCTAATAATAATAATAATAATACCTAAAATGGCTTACAATATAAAATTGGCTCTCCAGTTAGCAATTCTTTTTTAAGGGTGATAGTAAAGCACGTAGCAGTTACATTTCCGTGTGCGTCGGAGCGTCTTACCCCATATTAATTCTTTTCACAGCAGGATCGAGTTCTCTCGGCATGGTGCTCAGGTACCTAAATGTGCAGTGCACCTCTGAGGGAACGGGACAGGCACATTGCATGGGGCACGCGCTGCTTCTGGACTGAGTCCCCAACACCAACAGCACGAGCGTCAGGAACATGGAACAGCTGGAGGACGAAGCTCTGCATGAACGGCTCATTGTGGACGTGGACATGATCTCACATTTACTCCCGATCAAATCTTCTCACTTCATTTTTCATCATTGCACATCTGGGGGTGGAGGAAACCATGTCATTGCAAAATCACTGCAAACATCCATCTAAACATCCATGGTAACATACTTAATAACAATAAAACAAACAAGGACAGTATCTTCAAAACGTATTTACACCCCAATCCACCAGTATATAATTCTTCTTGTTGCTGCCAAAAATACTTTAATAATAATTAATTCATTAACTAATTACTAATCATTTATCACTAATCATCACATTACTAATCATTAGGACACAGGACTCCAGGACACATGTTGCTGTGTGAGCAGTTTACTTTATAATAGATATAACTCATAAAGTTTCCAGTCTTTGGACTTAAATCTTACTCAGGAAACTAAAACTGACCAGAACAATTTAAACCATTTTGTCTCAGCCAGTCTTCTGAAGTCCTAGATGTCGACAGAAACGAGCACAAGATCTAATGTAAATGACATATGATAAACTTACCAGGTGCATCAAAGATCATCAGATCCAAAAAAAATCAAATCAACATCAAGCTGAAGAAATCAAATGTTTAAATAAAGAAATCTAGAGGGAAAACCAGTCCGACTGTTAATGCATCACATCCATCAAGTTTTCTTCCCAGAATATCCAGCAGGACCCAAATCCTCGTTCAGACAGAGCACAAGCTCTCAGCGTCTCAGGTAGATGAAGTGAGAGCTGAGCTTCCCACATCCACCACATTCCCTGCTGGTCCTCCCCCTCAGACGCCCAGAAAAACGCTCCGCAGTTGGCTTTGATTAAACCAGGTCTGGTTATCTGGATCACGGTCCAAATTGCGAACTAATGCAGGAAACGACTTGATAGGTGCCCGATATTACAAGACGTTCCTTCATGAAGGAGCTGAGAAGCTATAAAAAACATTACATGTGCTCGTGAGTTGTGTGATTTGATTCAGCTGTGAGGAGCCACCCTGAGATTCTAAACATTAAGGATACAGAATGTAGTATTACGTCTGGATTTGTGCTCAGTTTATTCTGATAATGTGTCTCACTGGAGCAGAATGGTGGAGGAACCATTGATGCCTGCATCTTTTTCCTTGATCCTATAGTGAATGAGTCCCCTGACAACATCTCGTCAGAAGAAACGATGGCAAGTGAATCAACATCTGGTAAGAATTTAAACAGCAAGAAATGTAAAAAAACTAAGAATTACTGGGATTATGGGAAAATAGTTTAACCACACTGTACGGCCCAATATTTCAAAACCATGGCTCATCTTTCTTGCATCTAAACTTCTTACACACCCCAGGGAAGACTTTTCAAATGATATTTTTATGTAAGTGTGTCTGTGGGAATTTGTTCCCCTTTAGCCTGGCTGATAATTGACATCCCAATACTGGGGTTGTGATGAGGATTCTGTACAGGCCACTGAAATTCACACCAAACTTGATTACATCAAATCGTGTCTTTATGGACCTTACAGCAAGTAGTGTGGCTGCTGCACAGCTAGACCTGGGTTCAAATCCCTCCCCCTGTCACTGTCTGTGATGAACGTGCCATGTCTTTTAGGTTTCCTCAAGGTACTCCAATGTACTCCAGTGTTCAGTGTTGTTGCATATAAAACCTGTGTGATCAGGGCTTTAGTGTTATTGTATTATTTTTCTATAAAATAAATGATGATGATGGCACAGGAAACCCTAATTGAATATAAAATATCACTATAGCACAATATCAGCTGAAATTGAAATACCTCATTATTAGACTCAGCTATAAATAGTTTCCTACAACATGGATAGGGTTAGGGTTAAGTTTAATAGTGTAAATGTCTTTTACTGTTGTGGATTTAATGATTATTGGGTATTAATTAGATTAGCTTGGTCTGAATGAAAGCAGAATGAATGAAAGATTGTTAAACTGATTTTCAGATTGCAGGATGAATTGATGCAAAAATAGTAAGTCAGAAATAGATTACATTAAAATTAATATCAGCTACTCGTACTTATCTACTTATACACACATGAAAGATTGTTGAACTGATTCTCAGATCGCAGGACGAATTGATGCACAAATGATAGGTCACAGCTGAACTGCAAACTGTGTCAAAAATTCTCCATTTAAATTCAGTCTAAATAACAACATGTTAGTAAGATGATGCATAATATTCCCTCTTTGTATTCCAGCACTGTAATCGACATTCTTTCCCATTTTCCAAAGCTGTTCAATGGCTATAAATGGGTCATCTCTAGAAACCAGTAAACCAGTGATTGATTACCACCTGACACAGACCTGAACCAGATGTGCGCAGGGTCGGGAGGGTGTGTTTATGTGTGTATGTTGTTTTGGAATAACGTGCTGGATTGACGATGGTTTGTGACGTGGAGAACGGGTCGCTGCTGAGCTGTTGTTTTGTTTTTATTCGAAATCTTCTGAACAAAAAGAATGTTGCTGTGTTGTGCTGTTTATCGTGATGTTATCTGTCTGAGTGATGCTGGGTAAAAACTATGCAGCGATTCACATTGCAGAATAAGGTTTCAGTTTAGAAACCCACCGTGGCTCATTGTGGCTGAGCGAAATTGCCGGCCAGGGTTCCAAACATGAATTAGGTTTATTGAGGACATTCCAGAGCGAGAGGTTCTCTTCAGATGCCAAACCCAGATGTTGAACCGAGCAGACAAAGTGAAAAGAGAGAAACAAAAGGCTTTTTGTCACTATGTGAGAGATCTGACCACACAATGCGGTGCTCACAGAGGTGAGGGGGACTTTTTCTTTAAAACGTGACAGCGCTGTTACAGATCCGTCTTTCTCTGTTTCACCCACTGGGATTTAGAGGAAAGAAAACATGAACGTAAATTGGTGGAGCAATAAAAGCAAGAAGAAATCTCTGTATCGATCAGATATAAAAGCCTGGAGAATGCAAACAAACAAGCTGCTACAGCAGGATTGAATTCTGAAAAGCACTTTGACAACTTTGCTCATGCACTACATGTGATGCATTTTGTCCTGTTTAGCCAGTAATGCATGATGATTACATGTTTCTGCAGTAGTGATGGTGGTGGTGGGTGGGTTTGGGGGTTGTGCCATCTACATGACATCAAAATGAATATCAGCTGCTCATATTTACCTACTTATTCACACATTTTGTGCCTTTTTCGAGGGTGGCACAGTGGTGCTGAGATCTAATCTTAGCTGTGCTATTGGCCGGTTGGACATGCATGGACATGATTGACTAATGTTTACAGTGGGAGGGAGATGCTCAAACCAGCCTAGCCATTGGGAGGGACAGTTCTCAATGCGCTCTTAGTGACGATCCCAAGCCAGGATAGAAATAGGAGGGTTGGGTGATGAAGGGCAGACTGTGCCAGGTCAGGTACAGTGTATCACAAAAGTGAGTACACCCCTCACATTTCTGCAAATATTTCATTATATCTTTTCATGGGACAACACTATAGACATGAAACTTGGATATAACTTAGAGTAGTCAGTGTACAGCTTGTATAGCAGTGTAGATTTACTGTCTTCTGAAAATAACTCAACACACAGCCATTAATGTCTAAATGGCTGGCAACATAAGTGAGTACACCCCACAGTGAACATGTCCAAATTGTGCCCAAATGTGTCGTTGTCCCTCCCTGGTGTCATGTGTCAAGGTCCCAGGTGTAAATGGGGAGCAGGGCTGTTAAATTTGGTGTTTTGGGTACAATTCTCTCATACTGGCCACTGGATATTCAACATGGCACCTCATGGCAAAGAACTCTCTGAGGATGTGAGAAATAGAATTGTTGCTCTCCACAAAGATGGCCTGGTCTATAAGAAGATTGCTAACACCCTGAAACTGAGCTACAGCATGGTGGCCAAGGTCATACAGCGGTTTTCCAGGACAGGTTCCACTCGGAACAGGCTTCGCCAGGGTCGACCAAAGAAGTCGAGTCCACGTGTTCGGCGTCATATCCAGAGGTTGGCTTTAAAAAATAGACACATGAGTGCTGCCAGCATTGCTGCAGAGGTTGAAGATGTGGGAGGTCAGCCTGTCAGTGCTCAGACCATACGCCGCACACTGCATCAACTCGGTCTGCATGGTCGTCATCCCAGAAGGAAGCTGACGCACAAGAAAGCCCGCAAACAGTTTGCTGAAGACAAGCAGTCCAAGAACATGGATTACTGGAATGCCCTGTGGTCTGACGAGACCAAGATAAACTTGTTTGGCTCAGATGGTGTCCAGCATGTGTGGCGGCGCCCTGGTGAGAAGTACCAAGACAACTGTATCTTGCCTACAGTCAAGCATGGTGGTGGTAGCATCATGGTCTTGGGCTGCATGAGTGTTGCTGGCACTGGGGAGCTGCAGTTCATTGAGGGAAACATGAATTCCAACATGTACTGTGACATTCTGAAACAGAGCATGATCCCCTCCCTTCGAAAACTGGGCCTCATGGCAGTTTTCCAACAGGATAACGACCCCAAACACAACCTCCAAGATGACAACTGCCTTGCTGAGGAAGCTGAAGGTAAAGGTGATGGACTAAACCCAATTGAGCACCTGTGGCGCATCCTCAAGTGGAAGGTGGAGGAGTTCAAGGTGTCTAACATCCACCAGCTCCGTGATGTCATCATGGAGGAGTGGTAGAGGATTCCAGTAGCAACCTGTGCAGCTCTGGTGAATTCCATGCCCAGGAGGGTTAAGGCAGTGCTGGATAATAATGGTGGTCACACAAAATATTGACACTTTGGGCAAAATTTGGACATGTTCACTGTGGGGTGTACTCACTTATGTTGCCAGCTATTTAGACATTAATGGCTGTGTGTTGAGTTATTTTCAGAAGACAGTAAATCTACACTGCTATACAAGCTGTACACTGACTACTCTAAGTTATATCCAAGTTTCATGTCTATAGTGTTGTCCCATGAAAAGATATAATGAAATATTTGCAGAAATGTGAGGGGTGTACTCACTTTTGTGATACACTGTATGTGGACCAGATCCACTTTGGTGACCCCGATATATTCAGGAGCAGCCAAAAGTAAGATGAAATAAATGCAATTTCCATTATTAAAAGCGTAAACATTTACAGTACTAGGGTTTTGTGTTGCTAGACAGTAATATTATAATAATTTTAATGACTTTATCCTAAAATATGATGATTTTATTATTAAAGTTATACTAGAAAGTCATAGTTTAGTTTAGTAATATTCCATCTATTGTCATTCAAAAAATATTATGACTTCAGTTTAAACCCTCTTTTTAAGTGACCCACATAATGCCCATCATTTTTGCTCTGTACAATCTGCTCCCACTGCGGTTTACAAGATGTAACATAAAGCCTCCACAAGGGGGTAATCACATACAAGTTCATTTCGTGTTTCTGTGCTGTTAAAATTAATATATTTAATTATTATTGTGACCTGACCCTACATTTAAAACATTATAATTTGTGCTGGTGTGTAAAACTGGAACAAACGCTTGACAGATTTCTCTTCAGTTGTTTCTTGTGTCTCTTCATCTAAGTGTGGACTGAATTATGGACGGGAAAACCTTTCACATCGAGAGAAAAGATGGTCCTACCAGGAGGGCGCCAGAAACAACACGGATTCTGTGGTCGCTCCTGCAGTCGATATTTTACACTGTTCCTCAACATGCCTTCACTCAGCATAAAAACATTCCTGCACCGCGGCTGGGTTCTTGTGCTGGAGCTTATTTTTCACACGAGGTTATTAAAGACCGGTGATTCTGAGAGCAGAAAGAACACATTCACGAGCACAACACAAGTGCTGCATTAAATAACCCAGAGGAAGAAGCGAAGGCTGACGTTGCGTAACAGACGTTCTGATTACATTAATGACCTTGAGGCCTTGATATGATATCTATTATAAAGGTTTAATAAAAAAAAAATCACTTTTTTAATGGAGACTGATTCTAATTTGGGCAGCACGGTGGCTCGGTGGGTATCACTTTCGCCTCACAGCAAGAAGGTCCTGGGTTCGATCTCCAGGTGGGGCGGTCACTTTCTTCACTCACTCACTTTCTTAACCGCCTATCCAATCAGAGGGAGTGCTGGAGCCTATCCCAGCTTTTCAGTGGGCGTAAGGCACACCCTGGACGGGACGAGGCGCCAGTCCATCAAAGGATAGACACACACACATACACACACCCATTCACCTATAGGGCAATTCAGTCTCCAATTAACCTGACTGCATGTTTTCGGACTGTGGGAGGAAACCGGAGCTCCCGGAGGAAACCCACGCAGACACGGGGAGAACATGCAAACTCCGCACAGAAAGGACCCGGACCGCCCCACCTGGGGAGCTAACCCAGGACCTTCTTGCTGTGAGGCGACAGTGCTACCCACCGAGCCACCGTGCTGTCCAAATTGTTAAATCGCTAAACATAAACCTTAAAGTTTAAATTTCACAGGAAATCGCATATTACATATTATATGGGAAAAGGCTCATTTGACGGTACATGATGCGATTTTCACGATCGTGAATTAGGTAGAGCCTTAGTGATGACACACAAGTGCCTGCACGTGTCATTTAGGTCAAAGAAACGTGGTCGCTGATTGATTGTATATCATGGCTTTCCTCTGCTTGTGTCTCGTTTCCACTTCTCTATTTTTCCTTCACGTCGTGTTTATCCTGAACTTCGATTTATCATCGCCGTGGTCTGGTCTGTCTCTCGGACTGATTCAGGAGTGAATGAAGGAAACAGGAGACTTTTCTGGCCGTGGTGTTTATGTTATTCCGTCTGGTGACTGGAAACGTGGTTGTTCGGCTCACTTCGTCCCCCTGAGACACAAATCCACACGGATGAATGTGAGCAGTATAAAGCACGCTGTCAGGAGTGAGCCCAAATCACTGTTTTTCACATGTGGGAGGGTTATAAATGGGTTATAAATTCTATTTTACAACTTTTACATGGCTGAAAGTATGATACACCAGTAGGACAGAGAGGCCTACAGTTCTGCCTCGTCAAAACTCTAAATCTTTTAAAGACATTGTCAGAGCTTTTTCTATCTGATCAAATATCTGATCAATAAAGTGTGTAAAGATTCCAGGGGTCTGAATACATTCTGAATCCACGGTGTATATAGTAGTAATACTTGTAATACTTGTTTCCTCTCACTGTTGATTTGTTTGTTGGATGGGACGATAATATTTACAACATCAGAGATATTTCTACTTCTCGTCTAAACAGTGTCAAAAAGCTCGTTTATTTATCAAATCATGAACCATTCACAAATCTTGTTGTGCTCGACGCAGCCGCCTGTTTTTCCTGCCCGGGCGTTAGTCACTCGTTTCCTCAGAACGTCTGTTACTCCCATAATCACTTCCAGTTAAATTCCAGCCAGTGTTTATAAAGGTATGTGTGACCATGTGGTTTATCAAGCATGTTTTAATATTTTCTTGAGTCTTTGAACTGCCCTGCGGACGCTAATGACCTGTCATTAGCACAGAATGTGTAGGTGCCTGCTCTTAATAGATGTGTGTGCAGGATTACACAAGTTATGGAATGTTTGTCCCATTGTAGGTGACAGGAGGTTATACTGGGAGGAAATAATATAAACGCTTATGAGCTTGGTTTTTTTTATATATTTAATAAACATACAATGTTATATGCAATTATTATTTTAACTATAGATTTTATGTGCTTTACGCCATCATTCATCTTCAGTAATGTGTGTGTTTAATCTGTACAATGTACAAATGTGTAATTCTGCTTCATAAATAAACGTTTATCCTTATATTTAACACTGATCTAAATCCTAAAACTGCAAGTATATTACTTCTAAATTAAAAACTCTCTTTCTTTTTACCTCTGTAATTCACTCTGGGGTCTGTATGTACACTGTTAGCCCGGACTTTATATTTAATCAAACATTTTTAGTACAACATACATAAATTATTTAAGTTTTTTTGCTCTACTGTAAAATGCGGAGTACATTGTACTAATTTGAGTACACATTTAAATGTGCTAAAAGATTTAAGTTTACTAAACCAAAAAAATTACTTTTCTATCAGATTAACTTAAAAAAGTTAAGTTAAGGTAATAAAACAGAAAAACGCCACCATTTACAATGTAAGTCGCCTTTTTTCAGCTTGCTGTTGGTGAATCAGGCAGCCATTTGTTTTAACTTTTGAAACCTGTTGTTGCAAATTACTTTTTACTTTTCATTGAAGGCTTTTTGCAAAAGTAAACTTGTCTTCCTGAAATGTCTTTTGTGAAGTGGAACCTTTGTTAAACTAAGTGGACAAACATTTTCTTCCTCATTATGCTATTTTTGAGTAGCATGTACACCAGTCTGATGGGGCTTTTTCATCTTCCGTCTAATTTTGGTAAGTGTTGTACTTTACTTAACAATTTTGTTTAAAATAAATGATCTTAATGTTGACACTAAATAAATAATCAAACAGCGCTGCTTTATTTGCCGTATTTAGGCTACATGCTAGCATGTTAGCATGCTAGCCTTCATACGAAGCAAAGAGTGTGCTGGCTTGCTTTATTTTAATCCTTAAATTAATGCTATTAATGTTGATTTTAATACTTCTGTTTCTTGTTTCTTTTTGTTGTTTTACAGGTTCATGGTTACTGTGAGGAGCTGTTTGTGTTTCATCAGAACTTTATATACAGTTTGTACAGTTTTAAAGATGTTTTCGTGACATGTATTTTAAGTAAATACTTCTGAAGTGAAATAAAGAAAAATAATTTTATAATTGTGTCTGTTTCTCTATAAACATTTGTAATTCATATTTAAAATGTAATTAACATGAAAACTAAGAAAAAATCAATAGTTTTTTCCATTGAGCTCAAGATATTAAGTAGAATTATTGGGAAAAGCAGTTGGTATAACAAAAAAAAGAAAGTTTAATCAACTTGCCTTTTAGGTGTAATAACTTAATGTTTTAAGTTATGCTAACTCAAGTTTTTATTATACATTACTTAACTTTTTTAAGGCAACCAGTTTCCTCAAATTTTTTAAGTAGATTGAACTTATCCGGGCTTACAGTGTAGTGTAATGAACATAAATTTAAGTCACTGGCCCTTAAAACCCAGAGCTGCTGTACACCAGAGGTAAGTGTGATTTCAGACCAGCTATTAAGAGCACCATGTGTGCAGCAATGACAGGAAACACCGGCAATAAAAGACTCGTGATCTACTGTAGGACAACAAATAATCAGCTCGTCATCACCTTAATACATTCAGACCTACAGCTCCACTGGGTGCAACTATAAACATATGAGTTATTTTGTTTACTCAATTTTCTTTTCCCAAAAAGATCTAATTTACCTCAACAGACACCACATTTATTATTATTATTATTATTATTATTATTATTATTATTATTGTTTTAATATACATTTAAAATAACACATGATGTCAGATATGATACATGATTATTATGTATTCACAAATCTTCCCAATTTCTTACTGTGGACAAGTCAGTGACCAAAACGTTTGGAAAGCAAGATCCCACAAGGTTTACGACAACTCAAGATCCCATCTGTAGTACATATAGATCCTGGACAGCTTGTTTCGTTGGGGTTAGAGCTCAGTGACAGCTTAACGGGTTGTAGAAAAGATGATTAAGCATGTTCTCGTTCTATATCAACATTTCAACAAGCTAAAGTAACAACACTGAGCTCTTATTCGACCGTACACCAAGAGAACAGGATGGGACAGATTTACAGTTCTATTACAGAAGTGTTTTAAAATAAATGTGGTGGTAGTACCAGAAATTAAAGGTCTGCCATGTTAGAAGCTGTTAAACATGGGTGACACTGTCCACAATCAATACACCCATAGAGCATTATACAGTACTACCACTACTATGCTTGATAGCAGGTACAGTGTTATTGGGAGGTCATAATGCAAGAAAGAAGCCACACTTCCAGAACTGGCTCCTAAAAGCTTGACTGAAAAGCTGCTGATGAAATGGTTAAAGAAAAAGCAATGGTTTGCAAACATTAGACTTAGACTATGCACATTCTCCATATTTCCAGCCAAAATATCAAAATATGACATTAGATATGGATAAGGATACAACTGAATCGGATTAAAGACCTAATACATAAACATTACAGACCCAACAATACCTCAGAGGAGCAGGATCTATGGTTAGTTAAAATCTACAGTTATTTCATCGCAGATTGAACTGATTTATGTTCCTGATCTTCTCAGGGTTGGATAATGGACATCAGACGTTAGCTTTAAGATCTTGACAAGATCCTGCCAAGTTTACAGTCATCATTTCCATTGTCATTCTTTATATGTGAGTTCATTCACTTGGAACCAGCGAGATGGACGGAGTGAAAACGAGAAGGAACAGAAATAATGCAACATCGGTGCTGGCATGTGGTTTTATGGTCATTGTTGTATGCCAGAAAATAGAATACATGTTGTGTTTGTTAATGCACACATAGTGGCCTGGAAATGTCTTTTCTCTTATGATTAACATCTTATGATTTTTTTATCTGGTAGCTCCCTTATTACGGGTCGCCACAGTGGATAAACCTGGTCCGTATATCTAACTTGTATCTAACTAACTGACCCTGATGCAGTTTTATCCAGGCTTGGGACCGGCACTAAGAGTGCTATGTCCAGTGGACCTTCCATCTGACCGTTTATGTTGCGCTCCTTGTTTCCAAGTTCCTTGTCTCTCTTGTAGTTTCCTAGGCTTAGCATTTCATGTTTGTTTAGTGATGATAGTTTAGCTTTAGTGGTTAGTTCTAATGTTCTCAATGTTTAGCAGTAGCAGTTAGCTTAGTGTAAAGATTAGTTCCAAGGTCCTTGATGTTTAGAATTAGCTTAGTTTAGTATACAGATCAGGGTGGCTCGGTGGGTAGCACTGTTGCCTCACAGCTAGAAGGTTAATATGCAATGAGGTTAACTGGAGACACTGAATTGCCCTATAGGTGAATGGGTGTGTGTATGTGTGTGCGTGGGTGTGTGAGTGTGTATGTGTGTATGTGTGTTTGCCCTGCGATGGACTGGCGCCCCATCCAGGGTGTTACTGTGTGCCTTGCACCCATTGAAAAGCTGGGATAGGCTCCAGCACTCCTACCGCGACCCTAATTGGATAAGCGGTTAAGAAAGTGAATAAGTGAGTGAGAATACGGATCAGAATCTATATTTTTTCTTAGTTTAGGGATTAGTGTTGTATTCTCAGTGTTAGCACTAACAGCATTAGCAGCTAGTGTAGCTTAGCAAGGGTTTAGGGTTTGTTTATCCCTATTTCTGCTTGCTGGTTGTGCATTTTGGTTATTTTCTTCTCATCCAGCCCTACATTACGCATTTTCTTCCCAATAAAGGTTTCCAAAGTGCTCTGAAAACACAGTTACACCCCTAAGCAACCATTGTTTGTTGATTCTTTTCTCAGGCTGCACCAGTGCTAGTTTTTTAAGGCTTGTGCTTTGGAAAGCTTATGTAGAACTTGTATTTATGATTGAACTGATTTGTGGAAGCTTCATACCAGGTGTGTTAAAGGGAAATTGTTGGCACGTGCCATAATCACATGGTTCTGGTTTTATTGTAAACGATTTAGTGATGGTTTCCATCGGGTTGGGTGAGAATTATAAAGATGTAATGGGACAGCGCTCGGTTTGGAAGTGTAATCTTCCCTGATTAGGAAAAGTGTAATCAGAGACAAGGTCACGGCTCAAGTAAAACGTCCATTATTCATTTATTTTTTCTGTTAGAGCGACATGTACAGGAGCTGCAGAAAATAACAGAACCACTGTTCCATTGTTTGTTTAATATCAACTACCTAACGCCAATGGTTTTGGAATGAGACATCCAACAAGCTGATGTTTAGGTGTCCATGGCTCATTCTGCCTTGCACAAGGAGTCCCACAGCAACCCTAAAGGGTTAATAACCTAAACATCAGCTTATAGAGTGTGAAAAGCACAAAATGAATTACATGTGGCTAAAAAACATTTCTAACACGACTTGGCATGAGTTTTTATTCAACATCTGCTTTTTTTTCAACGACCCATCACAGTTTCAACACACAGAGAATCCAGAAACATTGGGAGTCATTACTCATACTCACAGCACACAGGAATCAAAGCGAGTTCAAGGCATAATAAAAGCCTGGAGCTTATGCTGTCTAATCTTTGTTTAGGGCCATAAATAAAGACTATTTAAATTAATCATTTAGATAAATATGAATTGGCACTTTATAAGATAGCATAGTGTGCTTTCCTAGCCTGTTGAAGCTGTTGGTCAGTGACAAGAAGCATTCTGCATCCATAACCCTCTTCAGCCAGCATAGGATTTATGCAAGTGGCAAAGGTTGTGATGTAAATGGGGAATTGAAAGTGACTAAATTTGGAGGAAAAGGGAAACTTTACAGAATACAGAAATACAGAAATAAGTTTAAAAGTATGTATGGGTTTGGACGGGCGTCTTTTCTAATAAGTCATTACAATCACAGCACAATCAAAGTGTTTAAACATGTTTAGATCAAAATTAAATGGTTTTATTGTTACTGTAGCCTAAAACTTTCTATTAACTAAACACTCTCACTTTGTCACTTCCCTCTTTCACTTCCATCCTGACTTTTGTCGTTAAAGAGGCGGAACAGAGTCTTCTTCTCTAATGCAAACATGTACAGTTCAGTTTGTCATTTTTCCCTCAAACTTTATTTAATTTTCATTATAAATCATATAATAAACATGAAAAATAGGTAAAAGTATCTGTGTGGTCTCTGGACTTCAGGACCGTCCACCATAAATAACAGCCACCGCAGGACTTCTCGACCCACAGACTAATGATGGATGATAAAAGGTTGTTGGGGTGAGGCAGGAATTGTTTGTCTACAATCTTTATTTATATGAAAGTGGAATCAGTAGACATATAATATCAGACTGTCAGCTAGTTTTTTTTTTGTTTTTTTTTCACTGTTAATTAATTTATTGTTATTATTTTTTCTGTGTCCAGTTTTGAAAAATATTCAGTAGACAGTGACAGTTAAGGTATAAATAAAGTGGCTTTATCTAAAGAAATACCCCTTTCATTTATTTATTAATCACTGGTTTTGCATAGCCATAACTGTAAAAAATTTGCCTGTTTGGTTGTTTATTATATGTCCACATTTATTATTATTATTAATAATAATAATAATAATAATAATAATAATAATAATAATTCATGAATTGCCTGTTTTACCACTGCTTTATCCGGTGGGTCTTATTTATTGGGTAAAAGGCAGGAAACACTCTGGACAGATCGCCAGTCCATCACAGGACACACACACACACACACACACCCACACACGCCCACACACACACAGTGAAATTTAGTATCTAAATGGGTACAGGAAGGATGATCGTATTGCTTGTGAAGTGCTGCTCCCTGCAGGATACATTAAGGCAGGATTAAAACGCACCAAGAGCCTGATTATAATACAGTATTTTAATACAAATCAAGCACTTATTCTCGTAAAGAAATGAATAATAAATAAATAAATAAATTTTTATAATTATAATTATTTAAGTGAAATAATACTGTTATTACAGACCCTGACCAGGAGAAAGTTTTTGAGTACTTGAATATTTGACATGATTCATTTTTAGTTTTTAATTTTATAATTAACTAAACAATACTTCAAAAACACTAAACTGTAAAAGAGAAACTTCTTGATTTAAAATATACATTTTGACACCCATGAGAATGTCACATTGATCATCTTGCATCTCATAGTATTTTTAAGGTAAATAAATAGTTATTGTGTAGCTGTGTCCTTTTACTACTGATGAGGATAAAAGCTTTGACCTGGTCGACACTAAGTGCTGTTTAACCTGAAGGTGAACCACTAACAGCTGAGCACATCCCCAATCTGTTGACTTTCTTAACAGCCCTCAGTGTGCTCTCACTTACAGCTATATTTAGTCAAGGGAGATTCAAGTGGTCAGCACATCTCCTCAAGCATTTAGCTTATCTGTCCACCAACAAATGATGACTTTCTAAATCAAGTAGCTCTTATTTATTTATTCTACATTTGTTTATTTACTGAGGGTTTTTAATATATATATAAATTTTTGCTCCAAGTTGTTTGGATGTAAACTCTGAAATAGGATTTAGCATACAGGCTATTAAAAAAATAGGTAAATATTTATTAATTAATTATTAATTATCAAGTAATTATTTTCATGTACAACACCAGGACCTGTGGTTAATTTCTGTAAGCAGATCAGCATGTTAACCCTTGACTTCATCGGTTTCCTCTGGCTGCTAATTTTCCAATTGCTCCCAAAAACATGCCAGTAGGTGGATTTGATAAACTGTATTTAGGTGTAAATGAATAAGAAAACACTCCTGACAAGTCGCCAGTCCATCACAGGGCACACACACACATTCACTAACACACATTCACACTTGGGCAGTTTTTTGTATAGCTGCATGTTTTTGGACTTGGAAGGAAACCGGAGCATCTGGAGGAAACCCACCTGGACACAGAGAGAACATGCAAACTTTACACACCCTGGATGCCGGCCAGGAATTGAATCCAGACCCTTACTGCTGTGTGAATGTGTTTCAGCACGTCTGCGTTTGTGGGGGGGGTTTCTGCTTTTCGCATGAATAAATCTGACCCACCGCGACTTTGACCATGGTAAAGCGGTGCTAAAACAGACAGATGAATGAGTGAATGAATGCTCCAGTGGGGGTGATGAGGGCGGGTAGGACACCGTGATTAATCACACGCATTCCTCCGCGCGTGTGCACGTGTTTCCCCGCCGGCGGACGCGTCCTCCCCGTCCCGTCCCGGCAGGTTCAGTGCGGTTCGTCGTTCTGTCAGCTCTGTTCTCACTGGCTCTGGTCCAGAATTAATCCCGGATTACCGGACTGACTGACGGACTGACTGTAGACGGGACGGAGCAGGTGTTCGGTCAGTGCGCCTCTGTGCCCGGTGCTGTGCGGTTACGATGCGGTCTAAAGGAGCGCTCTTCCTGCTCTCAGTGTGCGCGTTAACCGCTCACTACATCTACACACCCATCCCCGAAAACATCGAGCAGAGATGGAAGCTCATGTTCACCGACTGTTTCTTCAGGAGTCTCAGTCATCTGGTACGTTTATTCTTTTATTTCATTTTTTTTTTTGCCTGAACAGTTTTCTACAGAAACATTCAAAACATTTAAAACATTTAAAAGTTTATTCTATTTTCATTCTACTGAGCTACAATGAATTCACTCATGTCACATGAATGCAAATAGCTTACAATATAATAACAAATAATACACAGAGGGACATTTGTTGCACATTTTGTGCATAATATGCATTTTTTTTTAGCACACACTTACTGTTAAATCTTGTCTGTTATTTGCACGACTGTTTGTGCATGTGACACTTTTGCACAATTGTTTTTGCACAAGAACGGCTTCTACCTCATGTATGTAATATTATTTAAATTCTATGTCTATATATAAACACATATACACTGATCAGCCATAACATTAAAACCACCTCCTTGTTTCTACACTCACTGTCCATTTTATCAGCTCCACTTACCATATAGAAGCACTTTGTAGTTCTACAATTACTTACTGTTTCTCTACATGCTTTGTTAGCCCCATTTCATGCTGTTCTTCAATAGTCAGGACCCCCACGGGACCACGACAGAGCAGGTATTATTTAGGTGGTGGATCATTCTCACTGCAGTGACACTGACATGGTGGTGGTGTTTTAGTGTGTGTTGTGCTGGGATGAGTGGATCAGACACAGCAGCGCTGCTGGAGTTTTTAAATACCGTGTCCACTCACTGTCCACTGAAGAACAGCATGAAAGGGGGCTAACAAAGCATGCAGGGAAACAGATGGACTACATTCAGTAATTGTAGAACTACAAAGTGCTTCTATATGGTAAGTGGAGCTGATAAAATGGACAGTGTGTGTAGAAACGAGGAGGTGGTTTTAATGTTATGGCTGATCAGTGTAAATGCAGAGTAAGAAGTTTATTTTTTACTGTAACTGTTCACTATTCATAGGACAATAAACTTTTGAATCTTGGATGGATCTATAACAGGTAAGCAGGAGCTCAGAGACGTACTGACAGAAAACAGCAGATTTTAATCCCAGCAGAGGAAGCTCTGCTCACCTGGTCTATTTAAAGTCTCATTATCTAAACCTCTGAGGTTATTTATGGAAGGCTGCTTGCTCAAGATCCCTAATGCAGTATAAATGCCAAAGGTCCCCGGAAGTTCAAAGGACATTTAAATCTTTAATTCGGCTCATTCATAGGTATAAGCATAATGTGTTTTTAAAATCTGTCAGAGAACGTTAATAGAACGCCTTTATTTGTCATATATACATATACAAGTGAACAGTACATCAACATTCTTTCTTCACCTATCCCAGCTTGTTTGGAAGCCGGGGTCAGAGCGCAGGGGCAGGGGCAGTGTCAGCTGTGACCTGGAGCAGACAGGGTTAAGGGCCTTGCTCAAGGGCCCAACAGTGGCTGCATGGCAGAGCTGGGATTCGAACTCTCAACCTTTCTAGTAATAGACCAAAGCCCTACTCACTAGGCTACACTCATATAAAAAGTATGTTTTTTTATTTAATTTATTTATTTATTACACATTTCTTAAAATTTTCAGTATTTTGAAGCATATAATTGTGTGTCACAAATAGCAAAATTGGGGCTTTTAATGGCAAATAAATAAAATTATTTATTCACTGTGAATTGTTTACTGAATGATTTACAGTAAATCTGGCAACCATTCGCCAATTACTTTATAAATTGATGTGTTTTCTTCCTTTTGCATAATGAATCTGACACACTGAGACCCTGACCAGGATAAAGTGGTGTTAAAACCGACGAATGAAGAAACGCTCCAGTGTGCTTTTGAGGCTTTTAATACCAAAGAAATACAATTATTTATAAGAATACACTGTAAATTGTTTACTGAATGATTTGCAGTAAATCTGGCAACCGGTTGCTTATAATTACTGTATAAATTGTTGCGTTTTCTGCCTTTGCATAATGAATCTGACCCACCTCGACCCTGACCAGGATAAAGCGGTGTTAAAACGGATGAATGAATAAATAAACACTCCAGTGTGCTTTTGAGGCTTTTAATACCAAAGAAATAAAAATATTTATATTAATACACTGTGAATTGTTTACTGAATGATTTGCAGTAAATCTGGCAACCAGTCGCCAATAATTATTGTAAAAACTATTGGTTAGTGTAACAATAACTGCCATTTTTTCTCCAAGTAGTTATAACCTAGCGGTTAAGTTGCTGGATTATTAATCAAAAGGTAGCTAGTTCAAGCCCCAACACTGCCAGGTTGCTGTTGGGCCCTTGAGCAAGGCCCTTAACCCTTAATCACTCAATTACTGTTTAAATCATGTTTCCAGGCCGATCTCAGTGAGCTACTGGGTCTGAAGGACTACATGGGCGTGATGCTGTTCATCACGGTCGCAGAACGCGTGGAGGCCGTGTCCGACGAGCGGGTGAAGGTGGCGGACGAGCTCTTCGACGGCGTCGAGGTGTTGGTGTACGAGCCCAGGCGGGACAGACGACAGGGAGAGCGAAGGAGAGCCATTATCTACCTGCATGGAGGAGGATGGTGTCTGGGCAGCTCTAGTGAGACTCTTTTCCGTCGTGATTACACACGTTCCTCATAAATGCTTGAAGACCGAAGCCCAAGGAGTGCGGACGGTCATGGACTATCCTCCACAGTGCTGACGGTCATGGACTATCGGGAAGTCCATGACCGTCAGCACTCCTTGGGCTTCGGTCTTCAAGCAGTAACATCACAAGATGCACTTCAGAATACCACAGAGTATCAGATTATATATTGCTTCTCTCTCTTTTATCATTGTTCTCACTACAGAAATGGGTCCGTACGATCTCCTGGCCCGGAGGATGGTTACAGAACTCGACGCTGTTGTCATTTCAGTGGAGTAAGTGTGAAATACCACTAAGTGTTTATTATCTTAACAATACAGTTGATCTCAGTAGGTCCAAAAGTCCAGGGATACTAACAGGAACGTCTACAAATGTCTTAAATAAATGGATTTTTGTTAGAAGTACGGGATGTGTACTTTATGGCAGAATAGGTGTCTCAAAAAAACTGTTCTTTTTCTGTGGATAAAGTACTGTCCTGTACTGTACTGTCCTGTAAACTACCCGTCAATTAACTTTGACCTGAGAGCTGTGTGTTTTCGTTACCTGTTATCGAGTGCTAAATTCCTCTGTGTGCCGTTATCTTGTTATCAAGAGATAAAGTGAAAAAGTTTACACACACTAATAAGAGACCTGCATGAACGACCGGAACATTTACGTCTCTGTGGCATGTGACTGTTTCAAGCAGGAGAAAACAACATATAATATAATAACAATATAATGGGTGCAAAGATCAAAACAGGTGGAGAATACTGTAAGCAGGTGTACATATCAAAACGGGTGGAAACAAACAGTCTTAAATACCTGAACAGGAACAAGGCACATGTGAAACTCTTCAGTGTAATTGGGGAGAAACTGAAAATGGGTGCAAAGATCAAAATAGGTGGAGAAAACTGAAAACAGGAGTACAATCCAAAACAGGTGGGAAACAAACATTTATAAATACCTGAACAGAAACAAGGCACATGTGGTGCAACAGGGGAGCCAAGATCAAAACAGAATACCTGAAGAGTAACAAGGCACAAATGAACCTCAGTGGAATTGGGGAGAAACTGAAAATGGGTATAAATATTAAAACAGGCGAAAAAACCTGAAAGTGTATATACCAAAACGGGTGGATGTGGTGCAACATGGGTGCAAAGATCAAAATGGGCGGAAAAAATGGAAAACAGGAATACAATCCAAAATGGGTGGGAAACAAACAGTCTTAAATTTCTGAAGAGGAACGAGGAACAAGTGAAACTCATCAACGTAATTGGCTTGAAACTGAAATTGGGTACAAAGATCAAAACGGGTGGAGAAAACTGTAAGTGTACATACCAAAACAGGTGAGAAAAAAACAGCAGTCCTAAATACCTGAACAGAAACAAGACAAGTTGTGCAACGTGGGTGCAAAGATCAAAACGGGCGGAGACAACTTAAAACAGGTGTACAATCCAAAACGGGTGGGAAACAAACAGTCATAAATACCTGAACAGAAACGAGGAACATGTGAAACTTCTTAATGTAATTGAGGGAAAACTGAAAATGAGTGGAAAAAAAACAGAAAGCAGGTGTACAATCCAAAACGGGTGGGAAGCAAAAACAGGGCAGAGACCAGCGCGCAAGGGTCCAAGTGTCGTGCTCTTTACACCAAATTAGGTCTACTTTTCTCAAATTTCCCCCATGGGGATCAATAAAGGAATCATATCTTATCTGATCTTATTGAATAAATAATTGGCATTATTAATGAGTACGTTACTGTCTTGTGCAGGTACCGCCTTGCCCCTGCTCACCACTTCCCCGTCCCGTTTGAGGATGTATACCGCGTGGTGAAGTACTTCCTTCAAGCAGACGTCCTGAACAGGTACGCGGTGGATCCAGAGCGGGTGGCAGTGTCTGGGGACAGCGCCGGAGGAAACCTGGCGGCTGCAGTAACACAGCAGGTGAGATACAAACATATGAGCTGGAATCAGTCCTACAATTCGTCCAGTCCTTTACTCACTAACACTTCCTGAGTCCCTCCCTCAGCTGCACATGGACCCTGACCAGCACGTGAAGCTGAAGGCCCAGGCTTTAATCTACCCGGTCATGCAAGCACTGGATCTCAACACGCCGTCGTACCAGCAGAACCAGCACATGCCCATCCTGCCCCGCAGGCTCATGGTTCGCTTCTGGAGTGAATACTTCACCAGCGACAAGTGGCTCTTTAACGCCATGCTGGCCAACCGCCACAACAGCCCTGAATCCACCTCGCTGCTTAAATTCGTGAACTGGAGCGAATTCCTTCCGGAATCATTCCGCAGGACGTACAATTACAGCACGCTGTCCGTATCGGCGCCCGAGACCTCGTATCCCTTCACGGACCCACGCGCGTCGCCCCTGCTGGTGCCCGACGCCGTGCTGCGCCAGCTACCCAAAACGTACATACTGACCTGCGAGTACGACGTCCTGCGGGACGACGGGTTGATGTACGCGGCGCGTCTTCGGCAGTCCGGCGTCCACGTGACGCATGAACACTACGCGGACGGGTTTCACGGCACGCTGATGTTCACGGTCTGGCCCACAGATTTTAAAATCGCACACAGGCTGACGGACAACTACCTGCTGTGGCTGAGGGAGAATTTGTGAACGGACGTTTGCTAGACTTTACATTCCTCAGAGGACGGAGGTTCCTCACAACACCAGGCTGGTGTTTATTTTTTATTTTTTGTACGTTTTATGTAGTTTATATAAGGATCAAATTTTTCCTGTTTTTAAAAGCCCACTGTTTACTGATGGTTGTTTTATCAGGGTGTAATACTCTCATGACCACTGACCACTCTTATGACCACCTTTGACACAAAACAAGAAGTCAAAAGTTTACATACATTACATGTACATGTATGTCCTCGCAGTTTTGGGACTTACATTTCTTCTTGTCTATTTATTTCTGTGACACTTTGACCAAAATATTAATTAATTGTAGTTTTTTCAAACACATATTGTGTAAAAATCTGCTTTGTCCATGCAGCCACTTAGATTATTAATATGATGGTGGCAAAATGTTATAAAATCTTACTTTTTCATTTCTAAGCTGTGTCAGGTTTAAATCTGTCTGTACGTGCAACTGTGTGTCAAAAACTTGCATGGAATAGTGATCGCCGAGCCAAGAGTGGGAAGAGAAGTCTAGCTATACCAAATTTCCTTGTGCTCTCTGGTGACCTCTGCTGGTCTCACGACATTCTTGTACCTGCCAGCGATTGGTTCTTACATGGAGTCAGTAGGGGTCACTGTTGCAGCGGCAAGCAAGTAAATTGTGTCTAAAGACTCAAATCTCAGGGGTTGGATGCATATAGACGCCGTCCGAGCACCCAGGTTCCAGGTTCAGTGCGAATATCACAGAAGTGTTGGTGTACACGTCAGGCATCGTTATGATAAGGTTCAGTATTAAAAAGTCAGCCGAGCAACCGAGACCCTTCCTGTCATGTCTGGTTTTGCTTTAGCTGAAATCTGGCAACTCTGATCGTGCAGCCAGCCAAGTGACCAGCGCTAAACTTTTGTGATGTGAACATGAGGTAGAAATAAAATACTGAAATCTGATTTTAGGTGCTTATCTCCCCTCTCATCTCTGTCGAGTTTCACTCACGAGTGCTTCTGGGAAAGCACACAAAGACGTGGCGATGGTTCAGGCTCGAGGATGTGTTAAAATATACTGTAGCTTTCATAAAGTTTCATAATTGCTCTTAACTGCACTCACACGATGCTCGGGACGAACATCACACATTCCAGCCACACGCTTCCTCACTGCCACTGAATTCCAGTCCTGACCTTTCTGATCAAAACAAGCATTTAAAACGGACTGGAATGTGCTCGGCTCGGTCGCTCTGGACTAATGAGACCGGCCGTTTTCATTAAAGAGATCTGACGTTTAAGTTGGCTTAAAGATACACTACGTGGACACCTGACGATGAGCTTGTTGGACGTCCCATTACAAAACCAGATGGTATTAAAATAGAGTGACCTCTGTGTGATCTTTTCAGCTGCAACAACAGCCGCTCTTCTGAGAATTTGAAGATCTTGTCTGTGGGAATTTGTGCCCAATTGGTCAAAAGAGAATTGTAGGCAATTTTGACAGTGGATAGGGGGGTAGCATGGGCACATGGGCACCTCGACTAGCCTGTGAGTATGCATCCCTGTGCACAGAAAAGTTCGATTCACTGTGCGTCATGTCACATTCCCTTTAACGTCAGAAATAATATATATGTATTTTTTTTACAATTTAACACACAGTGGTTGTTCGTTTGGGTACACACACAGCTCTGTATAAATAGGGCTAGTTTGATTGCACCCACATGAACCTGCAGTCAAGGCTGGACTAAAAAACACAAACAGCACTCTTATGCCCAGAGAGAATGTGTCTGAATATAATGTCATCTGTCTGGCATGACTTACAATCTCCTGAGATACTGTTTAGTATCAAGCAAGCTTTATAGGCTGATTGTTTGTCAATGGAGCTTTTATTAGAATTATTTTTTGAAGTTCCAATCTGGTATTTTTACACCAGAATGGAACATCATCACTGAGCAGTTTTGTATTTCTGGGAGTTTCATTTCTTCATAGCCAGACAGACTTTACAAGGAGAGACGGATCGACCACAGAGAGTGAACAGGATATTATTTCCTCCTCATCTGAGACATCTGAGCTGAAGAATTTCTTGTGGGATCATCGGAGATCAACCAACGCAGACATGAATCATGAGATCTAGTCCAGCACCTGCAGAGACTCTACCGGATTACATACAGACGTCCTGAAATGCAGAGAAATGATAAAAGACATTTTTACCAAACACAACAAGACATTTTAGTGCAACACTTAAAGCATCAGGTGCATTTAATACAGTTTCTGGTTGTACTTAATACTTTATTTAGAGAAAATCAGCATTGCAAAAAGTGGACAATTAGTGGACAGTTCATTCATTCATTGCCTATTTTACCATTGCTTTATCCTGGTCAGGGTTGCGGTGGATTTGATTCATTGGTTTAAAGGCAGGAAACACCCCGAACAGGTCACCAGTCCATCACAGAGCACACACACACACACAGATGCATGGAAATGTCCGGAGTGTTTCCTGCCTTTTAATGAATGAATGAATGAATTGTCCACTAATTGTCCACTTTTTGCAGTGCTGTTTTTCTATAAATTAAAAAAAAGCTTTGCATTAACACACACACACACACACACACACACACACACACACATGGTTCTGCTTTTATAATGCATTTACATAGCTGTCCTGCACAAAAGGAATAAAATGCACTCGGCACAGACCAAGATAAAAGATCAACAGATTTCTAAAAATCAAGAACCCTCGATAATCGTAAATCCTGGTCTTTGATGAGTTCCAGCCACATTGTTCTAATCACCGTGAACACTGAGATCTGTTGTCTTCTGCAAAACATAAAAATCCATGAAGACTTTCTCAGATCTGATTCTATTAGGTTGACAAACTGCAGATGTATGATGTCACTTCGTTGCCTTCTCTCTCTCACATCATTGCAGGTCGTCGCATCAAGACACGCAATGCAAGTACTCGGTTAAGGGCGTGGATCCAGGATAAGACTCCCGTCTACCATCGAGTGGCTGTACTAGGGGCAGTGTGAGTTGAGACTGAGGTTACTGAGGTCAGTCTTGATTTCTTAGCAGATCATGTAAACCAGAACAGCATCATAAGAGATCATGCCCTGGATATTAATGTAAAATCATTTAAAACTATCAGGATTATTTGGAATCTGATGTATTACTTAGAAGGTTTTTGGATGAGAAATATAAAGGCGGACACACATCATGTGTTGCCAAAAAACTTGCCAGTGTAAACAACATAAATTCTACAAGGCAAAGTTCTGAACAAGTGTTTTTGTTTGGTGTTACCTTCATGTGTTGACGTTGGGTTTTGGTTGCAGTAACTCACCCAGTGAGACCAAAAAATACATAAAAAAACAAACCTTATATAAGATTTTAGTAACTGTAGGCAGAATGGAGTCTTAGCTCAAAACAAGAACTGATACAGAGCCAGCGTGTGATTTTTTTATCATTCTGAGAGAAGAAAAATGCCGCTGAGATCTTATCAGCGTCCCCAGAGGAGAGAAAACAAGGATGAAAGACAAAATAATGTCTTCATTACAGACAAGCCTCGGGACTCAGCACACCCTGATATAAAAATAATAAAAAAATCCTTGGTGTGTGTTGAATGTTATCGCTACTGTTATAAATAAAAGGCCACGGATATGATACACATGATACACACTTGCACTATATGGCCAAAAGTATGTAGACACCCCTCCTGATGAATGACTGTAGAAAGTTTAGCCAGACCATCATTTATAGAAAATAAATAAGTGCTCTCAGATGTGTCCAAATCGGGCTCCATAATGACATGGTTTAACGGGTGTGGTGTAAGCAAACACCAGTGGCCTGTACAGAGCACTGGCACCAATCCAATTAATCACTGGGATGAACCGGTGTGTCTATTGTGAGCCAGGCCTGCTCATTAAACATCATTGAGTCTTTTGACTAAATGGCCACAGCTTTTCACATATAGGGCTGTGATAGCTCAGTGGTTAAGATACTGGACTAGTAAACAGAAGGTTGACGGTTCAAGCCCCGCCAACACCATGTTGCCACTGTTGGGTCCCTGAGCAAGGCCCTTAACCCTCAATTGCTCATCGTGTAAGTCGCTTTGGACCCTAACCCCCCCTAACCCCCCCCCCCACACACACACACATATATATATATATATATTATTGTTTGTGCTGGTGAAAATAGTGCAGTAGTGCAGTGTGCAAAAACTGATGTGCAAATTGCAAATACAGACAGTATGTACAGATGTACAGATGAAATGATACACTTAAAACAATTAGATTTCAGTGCATATAATAAACATATATGCCTGTTAATTTTCTGTAATTAATTATTTGGAACATATGCAGTAAGTAAATAAATCAATACTTTATTTAGGACTCCTAAATAAATAAACACACAAAGAAATAAATAAGCAAAGAAAATAAAACTGCCATGTGGGTTTTCTGGAAATATACTGGTTAAACAATAATAACAACATTTTGCTCAGAAATTAAAAGCTTCATCATGATTCCATGAATACACATGGAAAAGTGGTCTTGTTTCAGGGTCAGAAAGAAAACCCCAAGCTACCCAAGTTACTTGATGCTGAAAGGAAATCTGTTCAGACAACACAAGGGGTGATCTGATACTTTCTTCCATATAAATACATGTGTTCTAAATGAGCAGTTGCAGGAATTATTGGAATCCATATACTGACATCAGATGCATGTCCATTTTGACGTGAGCAGAATAACAGGACTGTAGAATTAAGGCGTCCAGCAGATGGCGGCCACGTCACATTCATACTGAGGCGAACACTTTATTTCGGTTTTAATGTTCGATTTTAATATTCTTACAACAAAAAGCACAAAGGGAAGATACACAAAATGTATACTTTATATTTCTAAGTGTAAAAGCAGTGTAAACATGTTGTTTTACCCCTGTTATGCTTAAAACGAGCGTACTTATTACAAACAGCATGACTTAGTAGTATGCTAAGTCCTGGTACTAGCTATACCTCACTATCAGGGTAACACATTACAGCAGTGTTATTGTTGTACTTCCTTTAAAAAGCTTGTTTTAAATAATATAGCTATAGATCACCCCTATTTATGTCTAACACAAATCAACTCTCCATACACAAAGGTATAAAACAGTAATTGTTCTTTTTTATTGCTTTTTAGTTACTACATATTTATAACATTGAAGAAGTTTAGATTAAGTAATCTATGTAAATGTAGTTCTACACACAGGGAATTGGAGTACAAACACGTATATAATATTTATATATATATACAAGTTTAAACAGAAACACTATGCTAAAACCTAATTATAAACCTAAAATTATAAAAGTATCAGGCAGTAAAGCCATTTTTAAGCTACTTTTAAACCCCAAAACTCCACCAAACCACAGTAAATCCTGTATGGTAATGAAGAAAACTTCGGCTTCAGACCCTATGTGAGACCTGAAACAACCAGTTCATGCTTGAAAGTTTGATAGTGTGTAAAAGTGACAACGATGTGAAAGAATAAAATTAAATCATAGAAAGTGATTAGCTGAAGTAATTCCTGCTAACCATTAAAGGTGGTAATTACATTTAAAATAACAGTGTTCAGCAGTAGATTCTGATCAGTAGATCAAGACAAGTCAGACTTGTGGTTCGAAGCACACCCTGTACAGAACGCTCTTCTTTAATTCAATGTGTTAAGTCCTGGCTGTTCCATTGTGTCCTTGTAGGCAAGCAGCACTGCTTTAAATTAGATATGGACGGCTACAGGAAGTCAGTGAAGTGAGCGCAGCAGTGGAATGATGTGGCAGCGTTTGGGTTGATTGAAAATCAGGTGGTCGGATGCTTTTTGAACACGTGAGTTCGGCACTATAGTGTACCTTAACATACCTAATAGACCTTGAAATTAAATATGCTTGGTTGTGATCATTGATCTATTATAAATGACCTATTAGCAACATATTAGGGTTCACTGAGCTCGCAATCATGAAGTATTTATTTAAGATCAATATGAATAAATAAATGAAGATGGTTGTTTCCCTCATGATGCACATGTTTGTTTAAATGCTGTAATCAGTGTTATGACAAGATGGCCTGAATATTTTATTAAATACAAGCTTATCATCAAGCTAATTTTAGCATCAAAGCTAATTCTGATTCAATGCCTTTGAGATACTAACATGGAAAGCATCGAGTGGCCACGCCATCTTTAGCTAATCAATCATTCATTTGAGCCTCCGATTCTTTATGATCTCTGTTGGAGATTCAGTATGGAGGGCAACACTCGTCTCTCTTATATTTTATGAAAAACGAGAATGTCTTATTAATTACACATGCAGATACATGCTGAATAAAATAATACACATATGTTTCAGCCATATAAATTGCTAAAAGGTGTAATAAATCAATTATATAATGGAAATAAAAAGTGCCCATAATAAATTCTGTCCACTGGCATCAGAACTGGACATCAGAGCAATAGGAGAAGGTCAACTGGTCAGATGATATGTGTTTTTTCTAAGATCATGTGGATGGCCAGGCACATGGGGGTCAAGGACCTGCTGGTAATGTCCTGGTACCAGATACCACAGGAATCCACCATGTCCTGGTGGGTCAGAGCTGTTTTGCCAGCATATTAGGTGGGTGGTCCTAATGTTTTGGCTCTTAGTCTAGTAGTTCTTGGAATTGTACTGGAGAAATCTAAAAGATTCTCCAGTGATGTTTTGGGACTTTACTATAGGGAAGGATATCCACATTTGTGGGCACAAGTACTGTCTGAGTAAATTTACTATAAAGTAACTGTGCATTAATGCTTGATAAAAAGTGTGTTTACTTCTATTTACTTCAAAAATAAACAAAAATGCTTGATTTGGCCAGAGGTGCCCGGACTTTTGCACAAATCTGTATGTTTCCGTACTGCAGTGACCTTATTTACTGCTGAATTTCTCGGTGTTTTTTCTTCTCGGCTCTCTGCTGTCCTACTTCTCAGTGTGACACACTTAGCGCCGTCACATCTGCGTTCCTCATCAGCTCAGGTCCTAAATTAAGGTACTTTATAGACACACTACCCCCCCCCCCCCACACTCTCACTCCACCGCCACTTCACCCAGCCTCAAACACACTACAGTTCCAGCATGAACAAACATTTTGTTATTCATATATTGCAAAAAATTATTCAGACCTTAAACTACATCATACGTGAACGTCTGACTGTGAGCTGGATGAACACTTCGCCCATTTTGCAGCTATAACAGCCTCCAGTCTTTTTTTCTTTTGGAAAAGTGTTTCTGTGATCATTTGTGCCATTTGATCAAAAGTGAATATAAGAGGTCATCAGGAATTTAAATAAGAAGTCCAATTCATTCTGAAAGTGTTCAGTGGGGTTGGGGTCAAGTCTCTTTTCACGCCAATGCAGGTTCTCTGCACCAAACTCATCAAACCATGCCATTATGGACCACGTTTTGTGCACACTGTGAATTCTATTTACCTGTTAGCAGCACATGACCGAAGCATTCATTATTTATGAGTGAAGTCCTACCTAATTCAACCCGTGTAAGATGAAATTTGCTGTGAAATTCAAACTTTAATGTTTGTGCAGTGTTCAAGTTCCTCATGTTTACTGGTTAATTTGCACTATGAGGCGTCCTAGCAATCCTACGACAATTCAGTTAGCAATTGGTTAGTCTAAATGTCCAAGATGTCGAAGTCTAAAGCAGATAAAAACATTATTTGGGTAACTGAGTTTGGAAAACTCCCAACCAGTTCTGTGGACGCAGAGGCGGGGGGTCAAAACACGGACCAGAATTTTCATATTTGAGAGAGAATGAGCTGTGAGCTGTGCTGTGTATTGTAGCTTCCATTTATTCTATCATTCAGTTCATGAGTGTAATTTATTGAATGCCGTTAAATGTGGCTCTTTTCTTGAAAAATCTGTGTTGAGGTCCTTGAAATTAAGCACATTTTCCTGTGAATTTACTACAGGCCTACTTATGCTGGGTTTCCACATAGTGACTTTATTTTTGTAAGGATGTAATACAAATATTTCTATAAGTCTGGTGCTGCTTTATCAATCCTCATGTGCCTCTTTTACATAAGCATTGTGTTCAGCTAGCTTGGCATCTGACCTTGCACCGTGTTCTGTGTGCCACCCGTAGTGGGTGTAAGCCCTCTCGGCACTCCTGTGATATTCACATACATACAGCTGGCAAACACACACATTCTCATCCATTATTCACAAAATTCGCCCACACGATCTGATTCATTATTCACTCAGCCACAAAGTACACGGACTGAGGTTGGCTCTTCAAAACACACTTCAGGGCATGGGTTTCAGGTCTCTGGAACTGGTGCACCGTTATTCCGAAAGTTCTTCTCTCAACGTGTGTTTCTGTGATGAGGGAAGGTGGTTAATGGTCTGATACACTGGTCCAAAATCCTCTGTAGGTTTTCAGTTGGGAGTTCAGATAAACGTGAAGGCCGGAGCATATGCTTTACACTGCTGGAGGCATACTGGAGGAAACCACCCCCATCATCAGAATAGAAATGTTCCTCGTGATCCTCACAGGTGAGCAGTAAGAATAACTCTCTATTGATCTGCTGTGATCCTTCTCTTCAAGAGGCCTTCAACATCCCCTCTCCAGGATCCCAATTTCTATATGCATAAGGGGAAACTTGAGCAATATCATGTTTTTTAGGCAGGATGTGGCTGGATTTTACCAAGAAACTGGCAGGATAAGCCTAACACACCCAACGCTGAGTGTATGATGATCTATTATCAACACTACATGAAGAAAAGTATGTGAACACCCATCATATTTACTGATAAGTAGTTTTAGCCACTTTATATTAAAGGCAATGGAGTTGGAATTGTATGTCCAGTAAGCGTATGCTCAGGTGTCCACATACCTTTGGCTTTGTAGTTGGACATCTTTCTAAAATATTTATCTTTGCTTGATGCTGGTAAGGCAAAAATCTAAAGACAGTCCAGACTGAAAGATCTACAGTATAGGTGCAGAGTAGATTCAGTCATGTGAACCTGCCATGTGTTCTTCCAGGACCTCTAGTGTTAAATAACTGATGGTGTAAAGACCTGCTAAGTGAATTAACAGATAAAAAATGAAAACATTGGCAGGAATTTCTGAACCTTGACAGTAAAGTTGTTTATGACAGGAACAGTTGTGCAATGCTATTGTGGACGTCTCGCGGCAGGAACAAACTGTTTATTATAGACTGGGTGCATGTGGGAGGAATGCAGATGTTACTCTTAAATGGCTTGCAATTATTTCCGAACACAAGAGACCCGAGACAGAGGAAGAAAACAGCAGCACGTAATATAGTAATATAATAATGTAATATAGACTTTTATCACATTTCCTTTAATTAAGTTTATATACACTTTCAATTCAATAATAAATCCAATATACTAATTTAAGATACACCTCACAAATACATCAGGACCTAAGAAGGCTGCGTTACGCAGCGTGAACGTTTCCTACGATTAATATGACAATTTTACTCACATTAATGAATCACTATGCGCCACCAGGAGCCGTTCTTTAGGATCGTTTAAACAGAAAGCCGTGACTAATGTGAGCCATAACTAATTACGTAACTAAGAATGAATTTTACTTGTTTCCGACTGTATTTAAGAGCGATCTTTGATAGAACATGCCGGATGGAATCAATGTGCTCGGTCGTGTGCGCATCATTTCACGACAATTAGAGAATCTATAAGCGGGAAGTTGTTCAGAAGATTGTGCTTAGAGAAGCAATCGTGCATCCACTGGTAATTCAATACACATTTTTATAACTGAAGCCTCTGGGCTGCAGGTCACGTCTGAGCTGTATGTACTAGTTTTAAAACTATTGGTATTAATACCAAAAAATAAACTCCATCACTCATTGCATTTTTCCAGCATCGTACCAACTTTTTAATCCCGTCAGCAAAAAATGTTTTGGTTGAGCGTGTAGCCACTGATGCGCCGCTGCTTTCACATCATCACATGGAAATCTTCTTCCTTTTAAAGCTTCTTTGAGCGTCCAAAAAGGTGGAAATCAGATGGAGCTAAATCCGGACTATAAGCGTCTCTCAGTCTCGACCGATGACTCCTCCTCCCATCCTCACCGCTTCCTTGTATAACGTTGGTCTTCCTTTGCTGCTAGAACAACCTCCACTCCTCTGATTAGCTTTAAATTTGGACCATAACCATGAATACCATTGATTTTACTTCCATTCAGAGTTCAGAACTTGGAAATCACTTGGTGCTAAAGTTTGACCATTATTGGACCATCACTGGATCATTATTCTCCACCTCTGTTCTTCACAACACAGTGTATTTAAACAGGTACTGTTTTCCTAGCCTCTACAAACCCCAAATGTATTCACCAGACTGTTAGTACACAGTGATCCATCATGCTACATAATGTGTTACCATTGCTCTAGAGTCAAGTAATAGTCCAGGGTGATGAGCACCACCTTAAGCCAGTGAAACCAAATCCATGAAGCTTAGGGGTTCATGTACTGAATTTGTAATTTTGGAACTCGGTATTAAGTGTTGCTAAAAATGATGCTATCTATTTTCATTTCACGTGAATTACAGCTTCATGTTTCGCCATTGCTTTATCCTGGTCAGGGTTGTGGTGCTTCTGGTTTCCTCTGAATCTTTGGACGCAATGCAGGACAGCCTTGGACAGGACAATATATCATAGGACCAAAGGCCACCCCTCTCAGACTGTCAGTATGTTGATGCCTGACTGACCTACAGCTACTCTGAAGGTCACTAAACTCTTCAGTATGATCCATAATTTTTCCCAATCTATTCACTGTTCCACCCCTGTGCTGGCCAAGGAGAGCTGAAACTATCACTTTTAAACTCGACATTTAAAATTGGAATTAATGACGAAGGACCGGAAGGTTTGGAGTGAAAACTCATTATGCTTCAGCGATTAGATGCTGCACACAGGAAATATATTAGCGAAGGGTCCCAGTGTGGTTTTTCCCTCCCAGACTTCAGTTATTGGATGCCTCAGTTTTGTTGGTAAAAGTACTTCAGTGACCAATAAAAAATAAAGTGTCGCTCGAATAAACAGTGAACCTAAGAGTGAAATGAATTTATGGAGGCTGTTTACACAAGGCCGCTGAGATTTACTGGTTTGGTGCTATAAGATCCCACAGCTTATTATGCTAAAATATAAAAATATGCTCAACCGAGGATTCTGAGTAACCGTAACACTACCGTAGCACTCACTCAGCGAAAATCACGCTTTCTCTGAGCCGCTCGGCTTCATCTTCTATGTGACGTGTCCACTTTATTCTGATTTGAGTCACATCTGGTGCCACAGTTAGCTAAACATGGAAACACCGGATCTCCACAGAGCACTAACAGTGAATCACTCATGTCTAACAGCATTTATAATCATTAATACACCTTCTGGCATGTTTACAGAGGTGGGGAAAAGCCAGACTACCAAGAGGAAGCCTGTACCAAGGTTTTATTTAATAATAATTAGATAAAAGAATTTTAACAGCAAGGAAACATGAAATAAATACTTGTACATGATCGCCCCCTTGTGGAGGCTTTATGTTACATCTTGTAAACCACAGTGGGAGCAGTTTGTACAAAGCAAAACAGATACAGTAAAACTTATGGACATAATGTGGGTCGCTTGAAGTTTGAAAAAAACAACCTTGATCTATATGGACACAGGAAAGCCCACAAGTTCTAACAGACAGTCACCACAGGCAAGGATCCTACAGCTGAGGCACCCACACCACCTTCCATCAGCTCCTGAGTAGCTACATTAGTTTATTTTTTACTAAGGCTTTAGCATGGTCAAGGTCACAATGGGATGGGTTTTGCTGGCATCCAGTAACTGGCAGCAGGTCAGGAATCCATCCAGTGCCAGTCCATCACTGGATTGCTTTCAGCGCTAAGGAAGCATCAGACGCTCCCTTGTTATTCAGTCCGATTATCGCTCAGAATTGAAGTGCCTCAGTAGGAGCATTTTAAGGAATCTAAGAATTTAGACATGCCCTCTTCTCGGGAGTGTAAGGTGTTTGGAAGGTCCCACATGAAACCCACACAGAAATGCAGGTAAAACGTGAAGCTTCCTACAGACAGGAAGCAGGAATCGAACTCTGACTGAGCTGTGCCTGGAGCTGTGCACCACCCACACTACCTGCAATGCTGCCCTCTTTCTGCTCTTGGTTTTTGCATCAGTAAAAATTCCTATTCTACCCGGACTGCAATAATCTTCTCTGATGTATCCGGACGTGTCTGACGTGCCTGATGCATCACGTGCGTCTATCACGGCCCCTCTGTGTAATGAAAGCTCATCTATCAGACGTTGTTTATGCAAGCTGGCAGGCCAAATCATTTCAGCCTTCAGACCACCTACAGCATCACTGAAAGGAGAGAAAGCAAGAAAAATCACGTCGCTCGTCGAGAGCTCAGGTTACGCCGCTGCTGTCTCATCCGATGACGCCGCTTGTTATTCGCTTACAAGGTCGAGCAGAGCGTATAGATCAGATCAGGGGAGCGGCCGGCACGTCACGAGCCGACCTGCCCTGCTGCTTATTAGGGAAGTAAAAGAGATCAGATTCCTCCCTCTGACCACTTTCCTGGAAGAAAACATCGACCTGATATTACTCCACCGTTCACTTTCTGATTACCGGCAGTGACAGACATTGAGGTCCAAACTAAAAACTGTTTAAGAAAAGTTGGGACGGGATGTGAAATGCGGAATGCCATGATTCATAATTCACAAATTCTTGAACAAATAATAAAAACGGTACAAAACAGAGTAGCGTTATTGTAAATATCTGGTCATTCCAAAAATTCATGTTCCAAAAAATATAATGTTGGGAAAGTTGTCCAATGTTCAAGAAACACACTAATAACACAGTAATGCTCAGGTAATAAAAAGCAAAAAACCAAAAAAAATAAACCTAATAAGTGCACCAGGGTGCCGCTGATTTTGACCAATAGATTCCGAATGGCGGTTTAGGCCCCACAGAGTCACTATAATAATGCTTCGTGACGCCGCTCAGTTGGCGCAGCGGTAAAATACGCTAGCACACCAGAGCTGGGATTTCTAATACATCGTGGGCTGGGTGGCTATATGAACAACGTTTGGCTGGCGTTCATCCAGGGAGGGAGCCGGATAGGGAGCTCATAACTGGCGCAATTATGACCTCTGCTGGCTGATTGATGGCGTCTGCACAGAGAGAGGAATAATGCTGATCAGGGTGTGGCTCTCCGTACACAAGGCTGATCAGCATGTGAACTCGCCTCATGCAGGTGAAAAGATGCATTTGGTACTGCACACGTGTCGGAGGAGGCGTGTGGCAGTTCGCTCTCCTCAATAGGGGCGGGGGTCAGCATCAGTACAGAGGAAGCATAACGCAATTGGGTAAAAGTTGGACAAGCAAAAAATCGGCAGAAAATGCTGCATAATGATCGAGTAAATCACAAAAAGGACTAGCACGCACATAAACACACAGACATCGGTCTAAATCAACGTCTCAGCCCTCCTGCCAGTCACCGCTGACGTCTATATTGGCATGTTTGTCATTTGATTGACATGCGGGGAGCTGTGTCATTTAAAACTGCAGCGTAAGTGCTGAGGAGCCGCAGAACGTCACCCGACGAGAACGAAAAACGTCCTGCTGGTTGTAGAAGCTGTTAAAACACCTATAACCAATTCTGGCTGACCAGAACAAACCAGCATTTAATATGATGGACTCATGTCTGCACATACATGCTGGGAAAACTAGTATTCAACCCACTTTCATATTTATAAACTCTGATAAATATGCAGATTTCTCTGCATACTTTGTTATCCCGCTTTTATGCTGTTCTTCAATGGTCAGGACCCCCACAGGACCACCACAGAGTAGAGTAATATGTATAGAAACAGATGGACTACAGTCAGTAATTGTAGAACTACAAAGTGCTTCTATATGGTAAGTGGAGCTGATAACATGGACAGTGAGTGTAGAAACAAGGAGGTGGTTTTAATGTTATGGCTGATCAGGGTAAATGTATGTATGACAAATAAAGGCGTAATCGAATGCTGTAATTGAATCCCGAGACGTCACACACGTTCCATACAGATGTGTGTCGCTGTGACTCCAGCAGTCCATTAAAAGAGAAGTACAAAGTATAATACAGAACCATGTGGACTCAGAGTGGACGTCATGATGTCGAGTGGGTAAATGTACTTCTGTTCTGCAGGTAATGGAGAGAGACGTGAATCGGGTGTAGGTGGGAGTCGGTGTAATTACAGTACTTCTCGCTCCCTCGCTTCCATCCCACAGCAGCTAAACCTGTACTAAGGTTGCCTGGTTACAAAGAGTCTTTTCTTCTGCCGCCTCATGTCGCTTCGTTTTTATCTTTCCTTCGTTGTGTCTGTACAGGACTGACTCCTTCACTCCTTCACTCCTTCTCCGTTCCTGTCTCGAGTACGAACGGACTGGACCGAACATAAGGAGTCCAGTTTGAAGTAATGGTTTGCTATTACCTGCACAGTCCAGCTTCCTTGCTCTCTCAGTAGCTTTCTCTCTTTCTCTCTCTCATCCTTTACATAATAACTTTGTCTGTCCAAAGGAAACATCTGGATCTTTTTAATGGACTCGTCTGCTTTTCCAAGTTCCTGTCTCTTCTTATTGGTTTATTAGCGGTACTGAATGTGTGGCACCGTCTGCTGCAACAGGGTGCAACAGTGGAGGAAGTTACAATCAGGGAACTGGAAATGACCAGACTGGAATAAAAAGACCCTGAACAGAGCGCTTATTCATTACAGGACAATACACACAGTCACTCACTTACTTATTACCACTACAGCAACTAATCCACCTTCTGCATGTATTTTACTCATACTATTATTACTCATACATGTCAAATAAAATCTTATTCTGGTCACTTGGTTGCCAGATCTTGCTGTAAAATCCACATTGCCTAGACTTGCTGTTTCAAACTGTCCAAAAAACTGAACCCTGTTCTTCAAGACCCAGTCAGACATGTGACCTTAACCCCACTAAACTCATTTGGGATGAATTGGAATGTCAACCGCAAGCCTCAAGCTTCACAAGTGATCGTTTGACTTGATGGGCACAAATTTCCACAGAAACACTTCAAAATCTTGTGGAAAGCCAGAAGAGTGGAGGCTGTTATAGACACAACGGTTATATTAATGACCAAGGTTATGAAACGGGCAACTTGGTCAACTTATGGTGTCCACATTCACTCACTCACTCATTTACTCACTCACTCACTCATTCACTCACTCACTCACTCATTTACTAACTCACTCATTTACTCAATTATTTACTCATTCACTTATTCATTCATTTACTCACAGACTCACTCATTTACTAACTCACATATTAAATTTCTCATTCACTCGTTCACTCACTTATTCACTCACTCACTCATTCACTCACTCATTTAATCACTCACTCACTTATTCACTCATTCACTCACACTCATTTACTCACTCATTCATTTACTCACTCACTCACTCACTCACTCATTCACTCATTCACTCACTCACTTATTCACTCATTCACTTACCCACTCGTTCACTCATTCACTCACTCACTCACTCACTCATTCACTCACTCACTTATTCACTCATTCACTTACCCACTCGTTCACTCATTCACTCACTCATTCTCTCACTCACTCACTCATTCACTCACTCACTTACTCATTCACTCTCACTCATTCACTCACTCATTCACTCACTCACTTAAACAAACACTCATACTGTCCACACTCGTTCTCTCTTTATCTCTCACTCACTTACACACACACACACACACACACACACACACACACTCACTCACTTACTTAACCACTCATACTGTACAATTACCCATTCACACCCATTTACCTACACATTCATTCACCTACTCACTGACTCACTCATTTATCTACAGTTCTCACCACCTTACATATTCCACTCACTCCACATTTCAGTTTAGTCCCACGTGCTCCTTCATGTGCCCCTGATGCGCTGGTGTTTACACCAGGTTCACTTCCAGAATCCTGCAGATGCATTTAACTCATAACGATGTCTGTTGAACGTTTGGATCGTTTGTATTTCAGTGTGGCGTCGCTCACCCACTCCCACACGTCCATATTTACAAAATCCCACACCTGTCACCAATCAGCGTGGAAATCTGGAAACCTGGTCTGGATCAGGAGCTACGTCGTCCCTGCTGATGTGCTACCAGGACGAGAGACATAACAATCGAGAAACACAAAGAGAGAGAGAGAGAGAGGAGACGTACTGACAGGAGAAGGAAAAAGTCGAGCAAAGTATCAGACACAACACACGAGGAAACTTCAGCAGGCGGATTCAATGATTTCCATACGGAAAAGCTTTTCTTTTGAATACTTGAAGTCTTTTTCTGTAACACACCTGTTTTTTGTTGCAGGGTGGAAGGTTCCACCACATTCCTCTCTTTGCCCTGGACTGGCATCAGGGATGCACATGGGTTCTGAGCTACATTGAACATGTCTTGAATATTATTATTGCGCAATTATGATTGTAAAAAACAGTCGTTTTTTTTCAGTGTGATATTTTTAACTGCAGCTCTTCCCCACAGTGCCAGACTGTATATATATTTATAATAAAAAATAACATATTTTCCTGTCTTCACTTGCCTTCCTTCACTCCTCACTACATTCCAGTTATTGTTTGTGTTCAGTAAGATTGCAGACAGAACAGTAGACGAGTCTTTTAAGGACTTTAGACTTGCCTGGCACTCTTCCGACCAAGCAAATGTTGGCATGAAGTGTGTATAAGTGGTTTACAGAAGGACTGAGGCATGCATAGACATTGAACATAATGGGTCTGCCTTGCTGCCTACTACCTGCCTGGGCAGCTGCCTCAATAGAGAGCATTCTAATAAGACATGAACTTATTAAGCAGATTATTTAGACACACTACTTGGACAGTGGAGGTGGCAAAACCCGCTAGCACGCCAGCTAACGTCTCCCTCTGTGTCCCGAAAATGCTTAAACTGTCCCTGACGAGCCCGAATTTACAAATAAGCGACACTCGTATAATTCTACCTTTATACAGATTACAAATCAATGAGAATTTATTTACATTTGAAAAGAACTCTGTTGGTTGCTCCGCATTATATTCGTCCACCATGTTTGTAGTTTTTGTGAGAAAAGTTGTGCCGCACTGAATGCTGGGATTATCACTCAGAATTAAGTCGCCTCAGTAGGAGCATTTTAAGGGATCTAAGAATTTAGACACGCCCTCTTCTCAGGAGTGTAGGATGACCTAAAATGCGTCTGTGTAGAGAGATCACCAGGTTTTCACACAGACCCGTAGACATCGGCATTAGGAACAATGCGATGTCTGATCACACTCACTATTTCCTCAGTCCTATCCCCCTAGCCCTGCAACGGATTGGTGACCTGTTTAGGGTGTTCCTGCCTCATGACCAGTGTTTCCCGGTGGAACCGGACCTGCCAGGATAAAACATTTGATGAAAATGAAATAAAATAAAACAATAGAGTTTTGACAGGGTGAAATACTCACTCATGGTCACACAGAGGCCGTGTGATGATGTCGGTCAGTGGATTTGTGCCTCAGTGAGCTGGATGATGTTTGTTTATTTTTTTCTCTCCATCGCTGGCATTAGCTTAACCTTAAAAGGCCGTGTTTAAAGAGAGTGTGCAGGCCAGAACTCAAAAGGATGTGAATGCAGCCTTTCGCTTGGCTGTTCACACACACACACACACACACACACACACACACACACGTACAACCTTAGTGCTAACAAGTCAGCATCTGTGAGGTCAGCTGTCTTACATGAAAACAAACAGAGACAGAAATTTACTTCGCCTGTTGCGCCTGTTTATGGGCTTAATTCAGAGGCTACACACATACACCGACCAGGCATAACATTATGACCACTGACCGGTAAAGTGAATAACACTGATTATCTTTTCATCACAGCATCTGTTAGTGGGTGGGATATATTCGGCAGAAAGTGAAAATTTTATTAAGTTGGACGAGCGTGAGGATCAGAGTGAGTTTGACGAGGACCAGATTGTGATGGCTAGACGACTGTGTCAGAGCATCTCCTAAATTGCAGCTCTTGTGGGGTGTGTCCCGGTCTGCAGTGGTCAGTATCTATCAAAAGTGGTCCAAGGAAGGAACAGTGGTAAACCGGCGACAGGGTCATGGGTGGCCAAGGCTCATAGATGCACGTGGGGAGCGAAGGCTGGCCCGTGTGGTCCGATACAACAGACGAGCTACTGTAGCTCAAATTGCTGAAGAAGTTAATGCTGGTTCTGATAGAAAGGTGTCAGAATACACAGTGCAGCACAGTTGCAGGGCTGTTTTGGCAGCAAAAGGGGGACCAACACAATATTACGAAGGTGGTCATAATGTTATGTCTGATCTGTGTATTTTCCTACTAAGACAATGAGGAAGATGGTCAGAGAGGCAAAAATCCTTTTATTCTGCTGATAATTTAATTACTGTGTCCTGTTTCTTCAAGCCTTTTTATTTTCCTTTAATGCCACATGGAGTGGAGTATGTGAGCCAGTGACCGAGCTCCTGTGTGATGGTATCACATTAACAAGGCCTCGTCTCTTCAGACAGATGAGATTATTCCAGTGAGGGATAAGCTCTGTTTGATTAACCTCCTTCTCACCCCCATCTCCATTCCTCTCACCCCAAGGACAGAACTGACAGAATCAAAACAAGCGCTCCAGACTCCACGGACTTACTGTTTCATTCATACAGTAAATGTTTATGTACGTATATAGATACGGTTAAAAGCAGAAATACATAAACACACGTAAGAGATGTGAACAAGGAAACAAAACTGCTCATTTAGAGGAATAACTAATATACCAGGCCCATTTATTCATTCATTCATTTAATCATTGTCTGTTTTATGCTTTATCCTGGTCAGGGTCTCGGTCAGTGTGATTCATCGGGCGAAAGGTATGAAACAACCCGGACAGTCCAGCAACAAGCTCGGTTATGCTTCAAGGTGGTGATTTAAAACAGTGGCTTTTTCCTGCACTGCAGCAGATGAAGGTTTCAGATGATGATGATGATGTAAAGCTCGTCTGACTGTGAACAGAGTCGCATGTTTTAGCAGCTTGTGAATCAATTTTGGTTGTTAATTAGTCAATATAATTGTATAAATAAAAATAAAACATAAAATAAAACACAAATTAATAGAAATCTCGGCCACTGAGATTCAAAGTTTTGCATGTTCTTCTTTGGCATGTGTGGAAACCCTGCCAGTAGGTCGGTTGGCTACTCTAAATTGCCCCTAGGTGTTGGTTAGTGAGGCAAAGTACTGTACTAGCCCACTCTCTGGGGTGTAATGTTTCCTGACTTGAAGCCAGGAACCACCACAACCCTGACCAGGATAAAGCGACTAGTAAAAATAATCACATATGATAGAAAAAAAGTCTGAATATGATTCATTCTTCTTCTTCTTCTTCTTCTTCTTATTATTATTATTATTATTAGTAGTACATTTACGTTATTATTGCATGTTTTGATCTTATGTTTTTTATTTAAATTAGTTCTCAACATCTGGCAGTAATTAAATACATTTGTGAATATCTGCAGCTGGATTCAGCCAATTAATATCCAATTAAAAATCTCTTTTTAATTAGACGTATTTTTAATGTGATCATGAGGAGTTTGTTTTTAATTGCGGCTCTTTTTGTACAACTTTTGAAAATAAACATCACGACGCACAGCAGGCAGAGGCGCTTCCACATACTTTCTGTTACCCAGGTCAAATCTCTACCCCAGTTAACTGTCTGCTTGAAGTTTGGCATGTTCTTCTTGTGACTCTATAGGTTTTTTTTATTTACTCTGGTTTTCTACCTTAACCAAAATCCTGCCAGTAGGTGGGCTGATTACTTAATTACGGTGTTACCAGCCAGGTCCACAAGGTTAATACTCTGTATAATCTAATAGCCATGCTCACTCAGCACTCGTTTGAGGTGTAAATTCTGAATAAGAGGAGCTAAGAGTGTTAAGCTTGGGATTGAGGGCTCAGTTTTCACCAGTGAAGTTGTGTGTCAGGGTGGATTTAGCCAGGCTGCTCGTCGGCAAGGCGCTAACAGGATTGGGGACGCTGGCATAATGGAATTAGTGCCGGCTGGAATTAGACAGATGTTCATAGACCACAGTGTGTGTGTGTGTGTGTGTGTGTGTGTGTGTGTGAGAGGCAGGAGCTAAAAGTGGCTCAAATCTAATCTCTTTTTATTCGTGACCGAAATATATCTCTCTTGTCACAGTGTGAACACTGGGCAGAAGGCTGGGATACCCTGGACATGGTGCCAATCCATCGCAGGGTTTCAGTCAGCACAGACATAGTCCATCATATCTACTTAGACGCTTGGCTGGCCAATTGCATCATTGAGATTTGAACCCCAGATCTCAGTAGTGGGCAATAATAATAATAATAAAATAATAATAATAATAATAATAATAATAATAATAATAATAATAATGATAATGATAATGATAATGATAATGATAATGATAATGATAATAATAATAATAATAATAATAATAATAATAATAATAATAATAAAACATTAATACTACTATTACTAGTACCTATAATAATAACAATAATAATAAACTAAAGATTACCAGCACAATGTAGGGACAAATAAAGTGTGGTTGTATATTGTATATAAGCAAATTATTGATTTATTACTGAGGTCATGTTGGTTTAAGCTATATGTTATTTAGTAAAGTGGTGAATGTAAATGTATTTATGTACACTTTAAAACATGTATAATCTCTATTGGTTAATGATAAGCAGGAATAAATACGTTTTTGGAGCAATTTGACTCATTCCTGTATGGCCAGATTATAGATTTACACATTAAAAACAAATTTAATCACTTTCATTATTTTGTTTGAATCATTTGTAATTATAATTTCAACATTTTATTATGCAATTTGGTGGGTTAAACCATGCATGGCAACCACTGACACAATCTGGCAACCCCAACTGTCATAAACTGGGAACACCGGTAGTGACACACTGTGCAATTACAATTATTAAATGTAAATTTCACGAGAGCTCAAAAAAATATTCTTTTATTCTCAAATTTGTTGCTTTTTTCATTGTTTTTACTTACAGTAGTGTCTTGTTGACGATGTTGGGTTTTATTTTACTGAATACCGTCCAGGTTCTAACAAGTTAAATCCTGAATTGGTCATTCTCCACTTCAAATGCGCCCTACATAGGAAGGAACCCACTGGCAATCAAGTGCACTAGAGGTTTAACGGAATGTGATTTGAGATTCAGCCGCAGATTTAAGCGATTCAGTAAGCGTCTGTCAAAATGTGTGCACATGCAGTGTCGCAGTTTCTTCTAATTTTATTATTAATTCATAATTATAGAAAATATATAAACAAGCAATCCTCAAGCATTAAAAGACATGTATTTGGACAAGTTGTATGGTCCTTGCAATGATTATTTTGCCAAAAGGTAAGGAAATCAGTTTTATAACAAATATTTGCTGACTAAAAATAGAACAAAAATGGTAAATGTATGTATAATGTAATTTGCCGGGTATGATTTATTGGGTGAAATGCAGAAAACACCCCAGACAGATTGCCAGTCCATCACAGGGCGGACACACACCAGATTCACACTGGCCTGGCTGCACTTGTAGGAGGAAACCCGGAGACACAAGGAGAACATGCAAACTCTACACAGAAAGGACCCTGGCTAGGAATTGCATCCAAGCTCTTCTTGCTGTGAACACATGAATTGAGCACTAAATGTTCCAGTGTGAATTTAGCCTGAGAATATGAATGAATTAATGAGTAAGTTTAAAAAAAGGTATTTGTTTGTGCCACAGGTTATGTTACCAACTGGACATCACTTTATGCAGCACTGAAGGATAAGAATAATAAGTTTATTTATTTTTAGTAACCTCCCTGTGCCACCTGGAAACACTGGGCACTTACATTTACATGACATTTACATTTTCAGCATTAAGTGTAACGTGACTTACAGCTATCATTGAATACAATTTGAGCAATTGAGTGTTGAGAGCCTTGCTCAAGGGCCCAACAGTGCAGTGGTGGGGCTTTAACACGGCAACTTTCTGATTACTAGTCAAGTACCTTAACCTGTGAGCTACCACTTACACCTTGGGTCAGGATAGAAATGGAAACCTGTGCAGACTCAAAAAGTACACACCAAACTTCTAAAAGACAGTGAATAGAGGGAAGGTTCAAACCCAGGTCCCATGGTCCATGCTGCTGTGTGGCACCACACTAACACTCGCACCATCATGCTGCTCTTGCAAGGATTGTTCTTACAATTTAACCTCTCATTTTTCTCATTTCTCACTTTCTTCATTAATGACTACAAGTTAATTTCCCTCACGTTTGGGTGGTGCCCTCATTATCTGCACCGTATTTTTAGCTTCGGCACTGACGAAGGCTTGAACTCTGGAGGTCAGGCCACCAGTAGAGACCTCATATCATCTCTCAGTGTCACTGTTCCAATGACCTACAAACAGAAGAGCTGCTCACGATCCCTGCTATAAAGCTCCGTTCATGTTGCAGCGATTGCTCAGAATCCAGTCGGGAGCTGGACAGAGGCTGGACTCACCGCTGGGTGAATAATGTTTGAACACCGGTTAGGGTCTTTCTGAAACCTCTTACTGAAGCCACGAGGTGGAAATAAGTGCTATATCCATTCCGGCAGGTCAGGATCTTTTAGGCCTTTTTATTTATTGCTCTCATGAAGGATCATGTGTGAGGCTGAGCAGTGAAATGTGTGAAAGAGCCGGTGGAGGGCTGCAATCTAGTTCAAACGCTGCCTGCCAAGACCTGCCCCTTACGTCGATCAGTGCCACAGGCACGTCAATAAACAGCGAGGAACGCCGCTGAATAATTGATGATGAGCTAAGATGAATAATTAATGGTAAATATCAAAGCCTTAAGCTGTATTCGGGGAAGGGTTTGGTTAGTCACCATGGCGCTAGATTATATCCAGGGTCACAATTATTGGAAAATAGAGAAAAACATGTATGATGTATGTATGTATGATGCTAGACATTAATCAAATGTATATTTTTAATTATATAAATGAATATGGTATACACTGTATGGGCAAAAGTATGTGGACATCTGGCTATAAGCTTGTTGCAGAACTGGTAATTTACACCGATACACTGATCAGGCATAACATTATGACCACCTTCTTAATATTGTGTCGGTCCCCCCTTTGCTGCCAAAACAGCCCTGACCCGTCGAGGCATGGCTTCCACTAGACCCCTGAAGGTGTGCTGTGGTATCTGGCACCAAGCTGTTAGATGTCTGTTGATGGGACCACACGGGCCAGCCTTCGCTCCCCACGTGCATCAGTAAGCCTTTGCCGCCCATGACCCTGTCGCCGGTTTACCACAGTTCGTTCCTTGGACCACTTCCGATAGATACTGACCACTGCAGACCGGAAACACCCCACAAGAGCTGCAGTTTTGGAGATGCTCTGACCCAGTCGTCTAGCCATCACAATTTGGCCCTCGTCAATCCTCACGCTCGTCAATTTTTCCTGCTTCTAACGTCAACTCTGAAGATAAAATGTTCACTTGCTGCCTTTATATCCCACCCACTAACAGGTGCCGTGATGAAGAGATAATCAGTGTTATTCACGTCACCTGTTAGTGGTCATAAGGTTATGCCTGGTCAGTGTATTTAGGGCATGATTGCCAGTAGTCATATTCCAATATTCCAAGAATACTGCTACAGTAGAATGTTACTGGATGTGTACGTGGTATGTGACAAGAAGTGTGGTGATTGCATTGTATGACCTGCAAAACCCAGTCCTAGCTGGTTTAGACCAGTTCAGATGGAATTGTCCACTGTCCTACAAGGTCACTGATGGGAGTATAAGCCTCTTACTGTAAATATTGGTCACTATGGTACTCGATCAAATCCAGGGTCGTTCTTCAATGCTTAAAAAAAAAATCTCTTTAGAAAATAAGCCATGTTAGGTCAAATAATTACAGAACCTTTGTGTGCTCAGTACTTAGTTACAGTGATGTAAAATCAACCCCCCTTTTATTAAGTGCTAGTGCTTAATTGAGGGCATTGTTTGGTAGGACATTTGGTAGAAAATTACAGTCAAATGGCACTGAATCATGTGATTTTAGGATAATGGCACTGTTTGCCTCTAAAAAAGCAACAACAAAAGTAATTCCATTTAAAAGCCGCATGTTTGCGCGGCCCGTGACTCACAGCGTTCATAAAAATGCCTCCGTATTACACCGTGTTCTCTGTGTTAGCCTCACGATTGTTACTGCTACGATCTTTAGATGAACCCAAGATCCTCCAACAGTGCAGGTTTTATCTGCTACTGGGTCATTTGCAAAAGCAAATCAAGAAAGGGCCAAGAAAACAGAAATCGTGCCAAAGACCCTGAGAAAATCATGAAGGAATGTCATTAATCTGCCATCTATTTGTCTTGGAGGTGGATTGGAATCGTCCGGGCACTTTTTAACAATTCTGCTCAAAACAGAAGTACATGAAGAATACAGGAACGTGTTTTAAATACGGCCCTGCGTCAGCGCCTTTGAGCTGTTTGATATTTTATTGTTTTTGACTGGTCCAGCTCAATGGTGTAGCTGGTGATGTGGGTGCCACGTAGTACCAGGTTCCTGAACGCCTGGGTCCATTTCTTGTTCTTTCCTCTGGTCACTGTCTGTCCAGTTTTGTATGTTGTTCCATATACCCACGCGTTATCTAGTGGTATTTTGGTTGTCTACCAAAAAAATACTTAAAAAATATACACACAGTAGGTGCACTGGCTTGCTGTAGCATGTGTCTAGTTAAAAGTGAGTAGACGTGTACATTTAGTGGTGGATAATCAAACAGCTCCTAGATACGACCAGGCTCTTTATAATTCCAATTCATCCAGATTCTAGTTTAATCAAATTAAACCCAAAAACCGCGGCTATAACCTCAATTACACTTCAATTATGAAGGCAAGTAAAATAAATACTGTCTGGTTGAGGTCCTACATTATCAGTAAGTGTATTGTTTTCCTGAAAAACCTGATGTATAAAATTAGATACAGGTCTTCTGCCCCCGAATCTTTTGTACATTTTTGTTTGTTAAAAAAAACATGCAGTGAACAATAGATTCTAAACAATATACTGTATACATTAAATCCTTATGTGTCAAATATGATACAAAACAAAACTCATATGCAAACTCTTATTTAATTTCTTTTTTTTTGTGTGTGTTTCACAGTAGGTCAAATAAACACTCTAGTTTAAAAAAAATAGAACTTTTAGGCAATGTTGTGGTTTAGGTTTTAAGGGTTAAGAATTTGGGTCATTTAAATGGAAGCATTACTGACACTTATAAAGCGCAGTAGAGAAAACAGTTTATAAAAATGTCTGTCTGAATTACTGGCTGTCAAAAGCCAAAAGTGGCTGAAACAAAACACTAATAATAAGTGAAAACCCTCATTCTCTAATAATAGCTTTAATACGTGTGTTATTTTCTACATTTGTAAAAAGGCCAGTTGGTTTTCCATTGTTGGTCTTGACATCTCAAAATAAAATTGTGTTTTTTCTGAAGTCTTTTCACCGTTGAAATCGACGGAATAGTACTGAGGGCTCTGCGAACGGAATCAACCGGCGCAGCGAGCCTTTTAGACATTTAGCTGACTTTACATGTCAGCCGTGGGCTCGCTCCATAATGAGGTCCCATTAGAATCTGAAAAGCAACATTTACCTGAGCGCTGATGAAAAAGCCTCGTTTTGTCTTTTAATGGACGTCACCATGGCAACAGAGAGAGGTCACGAGGCCTGGAGTCAGCAAACGTTCCGGCAAATGTCGTCAATTGTGAAAAAGTGCTTTTGTTTCTTTTCTTTACTTTTGTGTTTGAACGTCCACAAGGAAATTCAATTAAATCATTAAAATATGGGAACATTTGTACATTCGTTCGTCCGTCCGATGTGTTTTATTTAAGCTGCACCCATCGTACAGACGAACTCTCTGAACTACCATTAGTTCAGTGTTTAAAAAATAGCCACCTGTTGCATTGCCGAGCATGTAATGTTCTTTAAAAATGCAAAAGCAGCTTCGAATCAGGCAGGTACACAACCTGAGGGAGAAAAAAAGAGCCATGAAGGTTCAGAGGAGTAATTTCCTCTAATAAAGACGACCTGCTCGCTCGCTCAGTCGCTGATGAGAAGTAATGGAGGAGATTGAAAAAGTCGAGCTGCTCTGTATCTCGTAAATCACTGTCACTGAGCTGAAGTAGGGGATTCGGGCCGAGACGTCTCTCGTTCGTATGTTTGTTCGTTCGTTCTCCTCTCTGACGTTTCTGACGCCCTTGTCACGGTGGAAGAGTCAACCTCCTCACCTTTTTGTACATTCTGTTCCTCTGTGTCTTTAGTTTTTGCCCCGTGTGGATGCCGAATATCTGATCCGAACTCTATTTATTAACCCAATAATGCCAAGCGTATCATATTTGATACACGAGTTTTAAAGACCTCTTCATTACATTATCAGTAGGTGTATTGTTTTCCTGAAAAACCCGATGTATACAATTAGATACAGGTCTTCTGACTCTGAACATTCTGTATATTTTTGTTTGTTTAAAAAACATCCAGTAAACAATAAAATCTATATATATATATATATATATACATTAAATCCTGATGGCGCTAAATCCAGACTATACGGGTCTCTCAGTCTCTCAGACACGACCAGTTACTCACCGTCTCCAACCAAAATATAAAAGTGGGGGTTGGTAGGAAACTGACGTACCTGAGGGAAAACTCAACGAGACAGAGACCCGAGTCAGGGATAGAACCTAGGTCTCCAGGACCCATATTGCTCTGCGCCAACTGCTCTACCATTTGGGCTACCGTACAAGTTCAAAATGTACAATTAGATACAACTTAGGTCCTCGGGTTTGATTCTCACCTTCTACCCATGCCCATGTGTGTTTCCTTTAGATACGCCCGTCTCCTAAAAACATCCAGAACGTTGTTTAAATTTTCCCTACATACACAATATGGCCAAAAGTATGTGGACACCGGACCATGAGCTTGTCGAACATCCAGTTTCAAAAATAGAGTGACCTCTTTGTGATCTGTTCAGCTATAACAACAGCCACTCTTTGGAGAGGGCTTTTACAAGATTTTAAGGTATGTCTGTGGGAATTTGTGCCCATTTAGTCAAAGGAGTCGTTGTATGGCTGGGCATTGATGTTGGTCAAGAAAGCCTCAGTTAATGTAGTTCATTCCAAAGCTGTTGAGTGGGGCTGAGGTCAGGGCACTGGAAGTTGGCAGGTCAGTGGAGTTTCTTTAATTATATTGAGCTTTTCTTAATGTCTTAATAGAGCTGCTCTGTGCACAGGGGAACAGCCATTCTGGAAGAGCCTTCCCTAAACTGTTGGAAGCGTATCATTTCCTTATATAACTGATTTATTACACCTGTTAGCAACTGCTCTGGCTGAAACACATTAATTCAGAAATTAGAAGTGGTGTCCCAATATTTTTGTCCATATATTGTACCTTGTGCCAGTGATTTAAATGGCCCCACCAGTGATTCCAGACTCACCAGCACTCGGACCACGATGAATCAGCTAGTAAAATGAGTACATGGATGAACGAGTGGATGGATGAAGGAGACCACGTTGGGTATAAATGATCCTTCTATAAAAAAATCATCAGTTCTGATTAGATTCTCTGCAGGGTGAAACGCTCTTCATCTAAATGAGCCAGGACTCCAGATGTTTGCTGTTTAGTCTGCAGAAGGGAGAGCATGGTCTCGGCTTTCAGAAGTGAATTATTGGTTTTCAGTCATTTACTAAGTTTCTTTCTTGCCATCTGCATCTGCTCATGATTAAAATGTTCCTCCTGATACCTGCTGCACTTTACCAAGTTTCACTTCCTACCCGAGTCTGGCTGTACCATGTGCTGTACGGTGATCCATCACCTCGCCGTCTTTACTTTTAATTGAGAATTAATATAAGAGCTATATATATACATCGATCAGCCATAACATTAAAACCACCTCCTTGTTTCTACATTTACTGTCCATTTTATCAGCTCCACTTACCATATAGAAGCACTTTGTAGTTCTACAATTACTGACTGTAGTCCATCTGTTTCTCTACATATGTTTTTAACCTGCTTTCACCCTGTTCTTCAATGGTCAGGACCCCCACAGGACCACCACAGAGCAGGTATTATTTAGGTGGTGGATGATTCTCAGCACTGCAGTGACACTGACATGGTGGTGGTGTGTTAGTGTGTGTTGTGCTGGTATGAGTGGATCAGACACAGCAGCGCTGCTGGAGTTTTTAAACACCTCACTGTCACTGCTGGACTGAGAATAGTCCACCAACCAAAATTATCCAGCCAACAGCGCCCCGTGGGCAACGTCCTGTGACCACTGATGAAGGTCTAGAAGATGACCGACTCAAACAGCAGCAATAGATGAGCGATCGTCTCTGACTTTACATCTACAAGGTGGACCAACTAGGTAGGAGTGTCTAATAGAGTGGACAGTGAGTGGACACCAGCACAACACACACTAACATACCACCACCATGTCAGTGTCACTGCAGTGCTGAGAATCATCCACCACCCAAATAATACCTGCTCTGTGGTGGTCCTGACCATTGAAGAACAGGGTGAAAGGATAAGGAGAAACAGATTGACTACAGTCAGTAATTGTAGAACTACAAAGTGCTTCTATATGGTAAGTGGAGCTGATAAAATGGACAGTGAGTGTAGAAACAAGGAGGTGGTTTTAATGCTATGTTGGACGCTCCCTCGTTATTTAGGAGCATTTTAAGGGAATCTAAGAATTTAGACATGCCCTCTTCTCAGGAGTGTAGGATGATGCGTCTCTTTAGAGAGATCACTGGGTTTTTAGTCAGACCCTCAGTGTAGGATATTCAGCTGTGAATATTTTACTGTTACTATTAAATGCAGTTAATGGTGTTAGTGGTACAAAATCCAGTACATACAGTAACCACACTCTGTGTGTGTGTGTGTGTGTGTGTGTGTGTGTGTGTGTGTTTTAGGTGGGCGGTTGTAAATGTTTGACGTATTTTATTTATTCACTGTGATTTTGCTCGTCTGGAGCGTCTCATCCCAGCAGTAGTAGCGGGGCTCTGAAGTGTTAAATATTTTGACGATACTCTGGTGTTCAGGGTTGTGAACAGATCTGTTAAACAGTTCTGCTTTTTTTGGCATTTTCAGTCTTCTGACGCATTTAACAATTACGGCTGCAGGATTTTGCTCTCAATCCATTATATGAACCTTTATGATTGCTGTTTTGTCTTCTGGGCCCTTTAGATCTTAATATTTATCTTGAGTTTCATTTTTTCAACAAAAACTTTGGGTAACAAGAGTGTAACTAATCTGAAATACGTTCTTCATTATTTTTTGTGTTGTCTTTTGGATTTTCGTCAAGGAAAAATCCTTCAGCTGTTATAACTTTATTAAATGTTGATTTCTTTACTATTTTTTTCCCCTTGCACACAGACTGGCTGAAATATGCTGCATCCCAAACCACACACTATCCTATATCCTAATAACCTGTACTAATTAGTGCCCTACTGAACAAACCAACTCTTGTTTAGTGTTTTAGTGTTTATGTATGGCATGGTGTAGCAGCTGGTAAAGTTGGTGCCACATATCAGGATTGTTTTCTGGGATCTGTGTTTAGTCACAGTCTATGAGGAGTTTTGCATGTTTTCTTTGTCTTTGTGTGAGTTACCTGAAGCCACTCGAGGGCAGGGTTCCGCTACCTTTATAACCTGTTCCAGTCTGACAGCATAGAAAACCCCATGTGACCTTCAGCTGTTGTAGATCAGGGGTTTTCAAACGCTTTTCAAGTGACCCACGTTTTATCCATGATTTTTACCGCGATCCAAGCAACACAAACAATTTATCAAACAGACAAAGAAATATACTTCATTAATAAAATATAAAAATGGTGGTAATCTGGTCCTACTGTAGTTTACAAGATGTAACGTGAAGCCTCCACATGGGGGTGTTTGTGGACAAGTTTATTTTATGTTTATGTGCCTGTTAAAATGTGTTATTCGATCATTATTATTTTTGTCTGCAACCAATTTTTTTGGGGGGTCGCGACCCACTTTTTTCTATTTATGGGTATCCAGATTGCATTGGAGGAGGGTATATTCATCTGCCCCACACCCCCTCCGACGCGTGCACAGTCCCTCGACCTCTTTTTTTCGCCCGTGCGTAAGTGGATTCGTACACGAGGTTCCTCCACTTCACTTCCACAGGCACCTCGGGCCGCTAACCAGGGTCCTTGCACAGCATTTGAAGACCCCACCTGGCCTTTTCCCACCCAGCAGACTTGATAACCAATTTTGTCTGCTGCAGGCACTGCCAATTGTGCCCACTAGATGGCGCCCAGCCGACTGGTAGCTGAGATGAAATTGGAACCGGAACGTTCAGGATTATCCTACTGTGCCACCTGGGTGTCAGACCATCCACCTTTGACTGTTTGCTCACCAACATTGTACCAATGTTCTATGTCTCATCAACAAGGCGCTTCTGCCTGGAAACTGCTGCACACTGGATGTTTTTTGTTTGACTTTTTAAACTCTAGAGATGTTTTGCATGAAAATCCATTCATTTCTGCAGTTGTTGAGCAACCAGACTACACTTGTTTCTCCGTTCTGATTTTTTTTTTACATGAAGCCCTTGACTCGGGTCTGTAGGGTTTTATACGACGCTCTGCTGCTGCGTGGCTGGTGAGAGTCTAGTCTGCATTAAAGAACGCAGCACTGTTTGTACTGGCAATACTCAAACCTTGTACAAAAAGACGATGAGCCTTTAAAGGAAGGCAGAGAGACAGAGATGTAATAAAACACAGCACTGAATGCAGGATTTGCTAGAACCAACTTTTACGATAGAAAACCAAAACTGGCTGATTCATGGCAGAAGAATTGCTTTGGATTGTTTTATTGCTTCACTCATTCTGGAGCTGTGAGCCACTTTACCCAACCGCTGATGTTAGGCAACGAGCCCGAAAGTGGCAGGCAGGCCAACACAGAGCGTCGATACTTTCTGGATGGACTGTATCTGATTTTACTAAATGATCTGGTGAGTTTAATCCTACACTTAAATCCAATTCGAGCCAGTTTGGAGACCCAGTAATAGTACGGACAAGTGAGACATATTGTTTTATTTCGGTGCAGTGGGGCTAGAGTGAGTGTTGACCTTCAGAACTGGGTTTATTTTTAAGGCAGCATGATGGTTTAAAAAAAATACTGGCTTTTCAAGCTGGGTTGAAGGTTTTTAAATGGACGGTCACTTCTTCCTCTGGGTATTGTTTTTAGTTTCTGTAACCTTCTAAAAGAAGGCTGGCTGGAGTCTGTGGTGGACTGTAATGGACTGCTGCCCCACTTGAGCGCCTTAAATGACCATAAACTTTCTCATTTCTCCAACGTTACATAAAGAATTGGTCAGTTGTTGCCGCTCAGGTGGCGCAGCGGTAAAAACACACGCTGGAACCAGAGCTGGGATCTCGAATACATCGTATCAAATCTCAGCTCTGCCTGCCGTCTAAGGCTGAGCGGCCACATGAACAACGATTGGCCTGTTGTTCAGATATGGGCGGGACTAAGCCGGATGCGGTCTCTCTCTCTCTCTCATGACTGGTGCAATTACGACCTCTGCTGGCTGATTGATGGCGCCTGCACAGAGATGAGAAAAGAGTGCTCTCAGGGTGTGTGTCTCCGTACACAATGCTGAACTGCACTGCACTCGTCAAAGTGCGGGTGATAAAAAGCGTACTGCCGCTGCCCACATGTCGGAGGGGGCGTGGGTTAGCTTCGTTCGAGGAAGCATGACGCAATCGGGCAATTGGACGCGCTAAAAAGGGAGAAAATGCATACATTTATGAAGAAACTAAAGCAGAGACTGAATCTCCATTTCCTTTGATAAAGTGATGCTCCACACCTGTATATAAAAATACTAACAAAAGTAAATTAAATTAAATTAAATATCTGAGGGAATAACTGTTACAATAATACCTAAGATCCTGCATACATATCTCATCTTCATTTTAACAGTTAATCATCTTTTATTCCACGTTCCTGCGCTTCTGCCCGAGGCCGTCCGTCCTCTCCGCAGCGTAGCTCCACGCCGGCCCTCTAGAGGGTCGTGCATTAAATATAAACGCACCTCCTTTGTCTTTTTAAAAATATTTAATTTAATAAAATATCAAGTGAAAATTACTTGAGGGAAAACTGTGTTTAAAAAGTGTCAAGTAATATTCCACGTGTCCACGGTGAGGTTCAGTTTACATGTGACAGTCATGCAACACAATCAGAAAGTATCGTGGACTTTGTGACTGGATTTAGGATCTAATAATAATAATCTAGGGTACATCGGAATACGACGATCTTAATTTGTCATATACAGCGGTACCTTGAAACTTAACTTCAGTTGGTTGTGGGAGTGGCGTTGAGTTTAAAAGACGTTGAGTTTTAAGATAGCCTTGTGACAGTGTGAACGTTGTGAAGTTCATGAAGGAGAAGAAAGTGAGGGGGAGGACGGACAGTGTGGGAGGACGGACAGGTCAGGATGGACAGTATGATCGATCAGCGTCCCCACTGGACCGAATGATTGACAGGAGCTTCAGGAGGTTGTAGGTGATGCAGAGTATCTGGGCACATTGCAGCAGGTACATACACAACCTCTCCATACCCTACACACACACACACACAAACACACACACCACCTCTCTACACCCTATGTGCATATACACACATAAATTCACACACATACACAATCTCTCCATACCCTACACACACACACACACACACACACCACCTCTCTACACCCTACACACACATATACACATATACACACACACATACACCATCACTCCATACCCTACACACACACACACACACACACACACCACCTCTCTACACCCTACACACACATATACACATATACACCACCTTTCTACACCCTACACACACATATACACATATACATACACATATGCACCTCCTCTCCATACCCTACACACACATACACAATCTCTCCATACCCTACACACACACACACACACACATACACCACCTCTCTACACCGTACACACACATATACACATATACACACACACATACACCATCACTCCATACCCTACACACACACACACACACACACACACACCACCTCTCTACACCCTACACACACATATACACATATACACCACCTCTCTACACCCTACACACACATATACACATATACATACACATATGCACCTCCTCTCCATACCCTACACACACATACACAATCTCTCCATACCCTACACACACACACACACATACACCACCTCTCTACACCGTACACACACATATACACATATACACACACACATACACAATCTCTCCATACCCTACACACACACACACGCACATATACACACACACATACACCACCTCTCTACACCCTACACACACACCCTACAAAATCACCTATACAGTCTAACAATTGAATTGAATTTATACATCTAGGTGAACATGAAACTACAGGTGTGTGTGTGTGTGTGTGTGTGTGTGTGTGTGTGTGGCATTAGTGCTGGTAAGAGCCGATTCCTGAAATACAACCCAAGGTCTGCGCTAAGTGGTGCAAAGTGTGTACATGTGTGTGTGTGTGTTCTGATGACATCAGTAATGCTGCCACACTTCATATTGAGGCAGCGTATAATGTCAATAATGATATACGATTCGGTAGAGTATAAAATAATAGAATCATTTAATAATACTATAAGTTTCCTTATGTTGAACTCTGCAGGTGACACAGTGGCATTGTGGGTAACACTGTCGCCTCACAACCTTGTGTTTCGTTTCATATTTCTGTTCATTTCAGTTTGTGACGTGGTTTTTACAACCGTGAATCAGGTAGGGCTTTATAAATTAGGTATAATGCCCTGACGTAGAAACACAGAGACCCTGTTACAGGCTGAGACAGATGCTAGCGCTCTGATTAGCGCAGGGTTAAGACTGTTAACATAAGCGGCCGAGTGCTGACACGGTGGCCTGAATACGCTTCCCTCCCGTACGTTCTCTTTACGTTATCTAATCGCAGAGGGCGGAGGGCGCGCGCCACTTCCTTTCACTGCTCCACGACGTGCGCTTCCTCTGGAAAAAGCAACAGGTCTGGACTCGTGTGCTCGGCGTACACACACTAAATCATGGATGGATGTTAAGAGAGAGGTGTTGCTATAGTAACCCGAGCAGCATCGTGGCAGTAGTGTGGATGCTAATTCTAGTGAGAGAGAGAGAGAGGAGTAACCGCTCGTCCCTCTGTACCACACAGCGTGCCTGCTTACACCCTCGCTGTGGATTTTAGTAGCTGTGTGTAGTTCTGCGCTTCATTATCACCTGAGTGAGCATCAGAAAAGTGAGAGAGGAAGAGACAGTGATAGATGAATTAGAAATAAAGCGAGTCTGACTACAGATCAGGTAAGAAACACTTTAACGTTTTTCTTTACATGAGCTGTTTGTGTTTCTGTATTTAGATAACTGACCTTGTGTGGGTCCATGTAAAGCAGATGTAAAACCACCTCACATAGCTGATGTTGGGAAGACTGTTTGTTATATTCAACACTGTAAATGACTGGAGCAGTGTTCTTAAATAAATAAATAAATATACATTTTAATTACAAGCCTGTTAACACTGTTAAAAACTACATTACATTTAAAGTAATGCTTGATAAACATCAAACACATTTTATTATTACCTACGACTACTTACTTTATTATTATTATTGCCTATTATTATCCTTATATTACATATTGTTACTAATTTATTATTACCTATTATTAATTATATGGCACCTATATGTTACCCATTACTACTACTTATTATTATTATTATTATTATTATTATTATTTATTACTACATTACTACCTATATATTGCCTATATCATTACTTACTTAATTATTATTATTACCTATTACTACTTACTTATTGTATAACCTGTTGTTACCTATATATTACCTACTACTACTTACTTATTATTATCATCTATCACTATGTTTTACCTATTACTACTTATTATTATTATAACCTATTATTACCTATATATTACCTATTACTTCTTATCATTATAACCTGCTATTATCTATATATTACCCATATAACTACTTACTTATTGTTATAGCCTGATATTACCTATATATGATCTATTACTACCTACTTATTATTATAACCTATTATTACCTATATATCACCGTCTACTACTTATTTATTATTATCACCTATATATTACCTATAACTACTTATTATTATTATTATTACCTACTATTACCTATATGTTACATCTTACTACTTACTTATTGTTATAACCTGTTAATACCTATATATTACCTATTACTATATACTTATTATTATTATTACTGTTGTTACAACAGCCTAGTCAACCCTCGCAGTCTTGAATCGTCATTGTTCCAATGTTGGCAGTGAAACACTTTTAATACAGCCCTTATAATGATGGGTTAATGTTTTAAGTGTTAAAACCCACCATATGAATTCATCATTATTTTAAAATGTGCTGAAGTGGCAGCATCAGAAGTGCCCAAAAAAACTAAATGGATTGTCCAGGAATCACAGTGACCACTAAATAAACCAGTTGGAGTCTTTTCTTTTTACCTGATTGTTGAGGTAATAATAATGAGGCTATTTGTTATTATTTCCCTAAAAGTGTTTCTAATTCTAATTATTATAGATTTTAGCTTCAGTCTGAGGATTGTCTACGCCAGTCTTGTGTTTTAGTTTTAGATAAGTGCTTATTTGTTATTTTTGAAGAATCAAATGTAACAGTGTTTGTTGTTATTGTCCTGAATGTGGGTTAGGAAAAGCGAATATCACAATGATAGTTGTTGAACAGGTGGTGGTTGAGGCTGAGGGAGTTAAGGGCCTTGCTCAAGGGTCCAACAGTGGTGGCATGACAGGATTTAAACCCACAACCGTTGCTAACCCACAGCTCTATCCACTAGACTACCACTGTATATAAATTATGCTCAGAAACAAGCAAACAACAGCAGGACAGAGATGTATGGTTTAGGTGTTGGTGTTTTGGTTTGCTTTCCACTGTAGACCCTTTAATCGTGTTCTGGATGTTTCCGAGTTTCTTGTTAATGTTCAGATTTCTGTTCCGCCGCGGAATCTTTCTGTTCTCTCCCTCTTTTCATCGGTGGATCTCTCCGTAGTTTAGCTTCTGCGTAATGTGTGCTGTCATCTTGTGCAAACACTCTTTAAATCATGGTATTTGAGCGTGCTGTAGAGCTCCTTCTGTTTCTGACTTACAGCTTCCACCGCTAACCAGCGTCTTCTGAGCATCACGTGCTGGCTCCTGCGGCGTGCTCAGAGGGGAATTAGTTCTAAGTTGCCATCTGTTGAATTGGATTCAGACACCAGTAGCGAGAAGCAGTTGGGAGTTGTGGGAGGACCAGAGGGAGCATGTTCTCGTAATCGGTTTATATAAAGATTTATGGGAACAACAAGAGAAAGATAGTTTGTTGTAAGAAAAGATAAGAACTATGCATCATTACCCAACCTTAAGGGATCCTGGGTTCGATTCCAAGGTGGAGCTTTCCGGGTCCTTTCCGTGTGGAGTTTGCATGTTCTCCCCCTGTCTGCGTGGGTTTGTACTGAGTCATTTCCTTTTCAACATTTTACCCGATTTCATTTTGCCTTTAATTTCATTTGGGATCAATAAAGTGTCCATCCATCCATTCATCATCCATCCATCCATCCATCATCCATCCATTATCCATCCATCTATCCATCATCCATCCATTCATCATCCATCCATCATCCATCCATCATCCATCCATCATCCATCCATCCATCCATCCATTATCCATCCATCTATCCATCATCCATCCATTCATCATCCATCCATCCATCCATCCATTCATCATCCATTATCCATCCATCATCCATCCATTATCCATCCATCCATCCATCCATCATCCATCCATTATCCATCCATCCATCATCCATCCATCCATCCATCTATCATCCATCCATTATCCATCCATCCATCCATCATCCATCCATTATCCATCCATCCATCCATCATCCATCCATCCATCCATTATCCATCCATCCATCATCCATCCATCCATCCATTATCCATCCATCCATTATCCATCCATCCATCCATCTATCATCCATCCATTATCCATCCATCCATCCATTATCCATCCATTATCCATCCATTATCCATCCATCCATCATCCATCCATCCATCCATCATCCATCCATCCATCCATCCATCATCCATCCATCCATCCATTATCCATCCATCCATCATCCATCCATCCATTATCCATCCATCCATCCATCATCCATCCATCCATCCATTATCCATCCATCCATCATCCATCCATCCATTATCCATCCATCCATCCATCCATCATCCATCCATCCATCCCTTATCCATCCATCCATCCATCCATCCACCCATGGACATAGACATGATTGAATGAGACATGATTGGATGATTGGCTAATGTTTGGGGAAAGGGAGTGGAATGGCCAAAGCAGTCCATTGTGGGGTGCACTTGTTAGTGCGCTCTCAGTGCTGGTCACAAGTCGAATTCTGTCTCTTAATAATAAATGTGTCTCTATTATACAAAAGTCGAGTACTTCCCGGATAATGTTTCCATTAAAACTCATTAACAACCTTATTTATTGGACGGTTGAGTATTTCCGAATACATTCCATTTTATATCTCGAACCGAGGTGTGATGAGATGAAACAAGGTTCTGAGAGGATATCAGAGACCAGCCGAGGATTTTGCTTCCGCTTTAATCTGAGAGTTTCATACGTGATAATGGAAGCAGACGGGGGGCACTGGGTATGACAGGGGCGATGCTTCTTGGCAGTAGTGCTTTAGCACTTCGGCAGCTGATCTCATGCATCCCATAATGCATCACGCAGTGCCCTGGCCTGGGTTCACCCTCCGCAGTGAGAATTCACAGCCAGGCTGCGGATATTCGCAGGACCTTGATAGTTCGCTGTTATTCAGAGCAGAGCCGGGGTGAGATGAAGGGTGAGTGGGTTTATTTTTGAGGACGGGATTCATATGAGGGGCGTGGCGGTGTGTCGGTGTGGTGATATAATGCAGTAATGTAACTAATCCTCTATCTGGGAAACAATAGACAGTCTCTTCATTTAAGCTAAATTGTTTAATAAGCTTATTTATATTGTTTATAATTTAGGTACACTGATCAGCCATAACATTAAAACCACCTCCTTGTTTCTACACTCACTGTTCATTTTATCAGCTCCACTTACCATATAGAAGCACTTTGTAGTTCTACAATTACTGACTGTAGAGATCATTCTCAGCACTGCATTGACACTGACATGGTGGTGGTGTGTTAGTGTGTGTTGTGCTGGTATGAGTGGATTAGACACAGCAGCACTGCTGGAGTTTTTAAACACCCCACTGTCACTGCTGGACTGAGAATAGTCCACCAACCAAAATTATCCAGCCAACAGCGCCCCGTGGGCAGCGTCCTGTGACCACTGATGAAGGTCTAGAAGATGACCGACTCAAACAGCAGCAATAGATGAGCGCTCGTCTCTGACTTTACATCTACAATGTGGACCAACTAGGTAGGAGTGTCTAATAGAGTGGACAGTGAGTGGACACGGTATTTAAAAACTCCAGCAGCACTGCTGTGTCTGATCCACTCATACCAGCACAACACACACTAACACACCACCACCATGTCAGTGTCACTGCAGTGCTGAGAATCATCCACCACCCAAATAATACCTGCTCTGTGGTGGTCCTGTGGGGGTCCTGACCATTGAAGAACAGGGTGAAAGGGGGCTAACAAAGCATGTAGAGAAACAGATGGACTACAGTCAGTAATTGTAGAACTACAAAGTGCTCCTATATGGTAAGTGGAGCTGATAAAATGGACAGTGAGTGTAGAAACAAGGAGGTGGTTTTAATGTTATGGCTGATGAGTGTAGATTGATTTTGGGGGTTCATTGGGAGGTAGCGTGCTCTTATGGCTTGTTAGGATTGATAGATTGCTCTCTCCCAGCTGTTTGTTTACCTGTGTGTGTGTGTGTGTTTATATGAGTGGGTGTTTTTAAAAAGGATATGATGCACCGGTCGAGTCAGCAGGGACCTGAACTGCGCTCGACTTCCCTCAGAATTGGGAAGTTAGATCCCAGGATTGCGTCATCTCTACGACCCTCTGTTGGTTTGAAGTACAAAGTGTGAAGAGACGGACGCCTCCAGGAGAGCTCCACTTCTGTTTGGTCTGTTTGAGCGACGGAAGCTCATGAATAGATTCAGAGTCCACATGCTGGAGACGTAACTCAGTACTGAACTCGGGTGCAACAAATCTACAGTTTATTCAGGATAAATTCAGCTCAAACGTCCCTTAAAGATTTGGTTTATTTAATTAAGAAAAATGAAGTTATTTGGAACATGAAGAAAGGTGCTCTTTAAAGTGAAGCTTCTAAAACCCAGTGTTGTTGTTTACACCTCTAATGATGAACAATTATACCTAATTATACAATTATTTATTAAAAAAGCTCCATCTATTGACAAATAATAATGTTGCACAACCATATTTCTTCACTAAGCTCTTAAAAAACATCACTGCCAACAACGTTCCATTAAGGAAGATATACGAGTACTGACCGGATCTTCTCTTTACTCTTCCTCCAGCTCGGACACACAAATGTTTGCAGTAAAAGCTGAAATATGCTTTTTGAAATCCGTATCTGAGTTTTTTCCACTCGCTGCTGTATTTTATGTGTGTGACGCACATCTGTTCCATGCTCTTTGGGTCGTCGTGCCTGTAAATATGTTTTGTTCAGGCTTCTGGTCCTTCAAAATCATTAAAACTCTCTGACTTTTCCTTACGATTTAGTACAAATAAACAAAATAAATACAGTTAAGAGAGAATAACCGTTATCATAATCATAACAAAACATTATTGATTATATTAACAAAGACATAAAATAATAATAATAGTAATAATAATAAAGACATTAAAAATAATAATAACAATAATAATAATAATAATAAAAACATTAAAATAATAGTAATAATAATAATAACAAAGACATAGTAATAATAATAATATGAATAATAATAAAGACATTAAAAATAATAATAATAAAGACAATAATAATAATAACAATAATAAGAATAATAATAAAAAACATTGTTAATAGTAATGGACATAAAAAAAATAATAATAACAACAAAGACATTAAAAATAAAAATAGTATTAATAATAATAACAAAAACAACAGTAATAATCATAATATTAATAAAAGTAGTAGCAACATTAACAATAATAAAAATAGAAATAACAAAAACATTATTATTAGTAATAATCATAATAATAAAACAAGACAATAAATTTAAATAATAATAATTATAATATTTTGTAATAAATAAATATATATTTCATAAAATAATAAATACACAAACAATAACAAATAATAACAATGACAAAAATATTAACAACACCAAAACAACAACGATAATAAATGTAATAATAAAAACATTAAAAAAAACAGTAAAATAATAATAAAAATCACCAGTATTGATATTATTGTTTTGTAGTTTGTGTGGATAAACTATTAAACAAGCAGTGTTTAGTATCTCCAGTTATCCTGACTACACGTCTTTGGACTGTTGGAGGAAACCGGAGCGCCCGGAGGAAACCCACACAGACACAGGGAGAACATGCACATAACTCCATATAATAAGGACCTTGGCTGCCCGGCTCGTCCCACTCTTCCACCGTGTCGCCTCTGGACAGTCTTACACACTTTTAAAAGCTGGAGGACTGAAGGAAACGTTTGTGTGTCCATGACTGTATGTTATATAATAGATTATATAATCTTAACGTGATTGAAATAATGAAAAACAGAGAGAGAGAGAATTCTGATACTGATGCAACTCAGACTCAAGCTCGTCCTGCTGTCCTTACTTTACCAGAATCAAACTCCAGCGTGAGAGAAAACAAGAGTAAAATCCTGGTACTGACCTGATGGGGGAGGTAAAGGTCATTTCCATGGTAACTGTGTCAGGTCAGCATCTCAGTACTGGAGCTTCTGATGTAACAACTGAATCCAACAAGTAGTTTAACACACACACACACTCACTCACACTCACACACACACTCACACGCACACACACACTGTATACGGCCAAAAGTATTCGGTCAGGAGGACTAGATTGGAATTCAGGTTCTAGAGCAGCTGCAGAGGATTGTGGGATTTCTTTCATGTACAGTCAACGTTCTTCTGATAAATGCAGGATGCGGCCCGACGTCCTTATTTGGTTCCAGTCCCACTCCAGGACACAAGGCTGTGAGCGAGGACTGTAAATATTTATCAAGGTCCAAACTAAACATTCACACTCGTTCTGACAGAGAAATCCCTCATGTTAACTGTCAACGTCCTCGCTCTCTCATTCTCTCTCTCTCACACACACACACACATTCTCTCACACACATTCTATCTCTCTCACACACACTTTCTGTTTCTCTTTCTTTCACTCTCATACACTCTCTCATTCTCTCTCACACACATTCTCTTTCACACACTTTCTCTCTCTCACACATTTTCTCACACACATTCTCTCTCACACATTTTCTCTTTCAGTTTCTCTTTCTCTCTCACTTTCTCTTCCTTTCACTTTCTCTCATACTCTCTCATACACTTTATTTTTCTATCTCATACACTCTCACTTTCACTCTTTCTCTCACACTGTTTCTCTCACTCTCTCTTATGCACTCTCTCATACACCCTCTCATACTCTTTAATACACTCTCATACTCTCTCACATTTTCTTTCTCTCTGCATTCTCTCTCACTTGTTGTGAACTACAGTCTTTGTTTTTGTCTTTAATATTGTCTCATGACTCTGTGACACTGCTCACACTTTCAATATATTACACAAGCTTCTCTTTTTCATTAAAAATGTGGGCATGATGAATTACATCTGACATTTCCAGATCTATCATTTGTGAAGCTTGTGGGAAGCATGTGCTAGTCTCGACCTCCCGATTTATTATGTACACTATAGAAATAAGTCTCGGTTAATTTCTGACATTCGATTAAAGTGATTTTGTAGATTAGGACGAGAGTCCATATACATTTGGTTAAATAGTGAAGCTTTTTCTGGTTTTTACCTTCTCAGATTTGTTTAAATGACCCAAATTCCTCATTGTGCATTGTGTAAAATTGGTTGACTGTTTTTATCTGACAGTAATATACAGACGTCTTCAGATTTATTGGCGTACTTGATAGAATTATTGACACTCGGACTCAATTTCAGCTCCTCAACAGCAGCATTCTAATGTTTATTTAAAATCTCCTGGTACTTTACGGACTGCCTCATGCCGTGTCTTCTTAACAAGGTTTCCTGAACGTTTGAACAGAGCAGATTAGCTTTTCTGCTGTATGCTCCTGTATCTGCTACAGCGTTTATAAAGTCTAAGGATTCTCAGCAGCTGTGATGAAGGATTTATTCTGCACTGTTCGGGATGTGAGGAGTCGGACTGTACGCAGGAATGAGAGGCTGTAATGGACACTGGAATTCGATGAAGAATTTTCAGACTTTACTGACCAAAAAAGGTCTGAAGGATGTAAGGTATGTGCTCGTGTGTTTACTCCAACACTGGCTCAAATCTACAGAAACAGGAGGCAAGTAAAGAATGAAGAAATTAAAACAGCTGCGTTTCAGGGGTGTGAAGCCAAACATGGCACGAAGAAGAGACAGTTTTTATAATTACATCTACAGAAAGTTTAAGATGAACGAGTCTGAATGATTTCTGCCCCCTGCCCCCCCCCCCCCACACACACACACTCCACCAGGAAAAAATAACTGATGCCCCTAAACAGTGGATTCATTTACACTTACGCCTTTATTCAAAGCAATTTACAGTACAGTTGACTGCCTATATATTTACCCAGCGATCTATCAATATATCACTCACCTATCTGTCTGTCTGTCTGATTGTCTATCTATCTATCTATCTTTCCTATCTGTCTGTCTGTCTGTCTATCTATCTATCTATCTATCTATCTATCTATCTATCTATCTTTCCTATCTGTCTGTCTATCTATCTATCTATCTATCTATCTATCTATCTATCTATCTATCTATCTATCTATCTATCTATCTATCTTTCCTATCTGTCTGTCTGTCTCTGTCTTTCTGTCTATCCATTTATCTGTCTGTCTGTCTACTTATCTGTCTGACTGTCTGTCTGTCTATCGTCCTTGTCTGTCTGTCTATCTATTTATCTATCTATCTATTTATCTATCTATCTCTGTCCATCTGTCTATCTGTCTGTCTTGTCTATCTTTCCTATCTGTTTATCTTTCCCATCTGTCTGTCTGTCTTTCCTATCTGTCTGTCTGTCTATATATTTATCTGTCTGTCTATCTTTTCTAACTCAGTCTGTCTGCCTATGTCTTTTCAATCTCTGTCTGTCTATCTATCTTTCCTATAGATCTATCTGTCTGTCTGTTTGTCTGTCTATATATCTATCTGTCTGTCTCTCTATCTATCTTTCCTATATATAGATATCCTATATATCTATCTGTTTGTTTATCTATCTTTCCTATCTATCTATCTGTCTATCTATCTATTTTTCTTATCTCTGTCTGTCTGTCTGTCTTTCTGTCTGTCATTTCATTGTTGAGTGAGTAGGTGTAATTTGCCCTGTTATGAATCGACACCCTGTACACCTATACTATACGTCCAGTTTTTTGCAGGTGGCACCACACACACTGCAAGCCTGACCATGACAGCTCGCTTAGTGAAATTTAAGCAAAAGCAATACTGGGTTTCAGTTACGGATGGCCAAAAGGGTAACATGTAGCAGGAGAGGTTCTGGAGTCTATTTTTACATGTTCAACAGCTTGGTGTTTGCTTGCTTTACTTTTCACCCGTCTCTCTCTCACCCGTCTCTCTCTCTCTCTCTCTGTTTCTGGTGGGATGGTTGGGGGGTGGAGTCGGACTGTGAGTGGCGGGAGGGTCTCCGACGCAGAGCCACAGGCATGCGAGTGTGTGTGGTGTGTGTCTCACTGAGAGAGAGAGAGAGAGAGAGAGAGAGAGTGTGTATGCGAGAGTAGACGAGGGCTCCAGACGGGCAGAACGTTCGGAGTGTGACACTCGCTGCTGGTCAGAACAATGAGCCTCTCAGCTCTGGCGGCTCTGCCCATCTCGTCCGGCTGTGTCTGAACACACACACACACACACACTCACACACACACACACACACATGCTTGCTCTCACATGCTGCTCAACGATGTAAGGTAAGCCTGATTATTTATATTGCTCTGGTTCTGTGTCTGATCTGTGGAAAATGAAAAGAATGTGTGTGTGTGTGTGTGTGTGTGTGTGTGTGTGTGGGTGGGTGGGTGCAATGCCAGCGTGTGCCGTGTGTGCCATGTGTGCATGTATCACTGCAACACATTGACATGCATGAATGCAGTGCGACTGAGTCTTGTTACTCAGTGTGTCATCTGTTTGTGATCCATCCTGGATCTCTGGATCACATCCAGGACCGAAAAGGTTCATAAACACGGACACACGTCCGCACGTACTCGTACGAGACCGCCGGGACTGCGCGGCGTGATCTGTCTGCTCAGACCGACGCAGAGAAGTTTTACGGCAACTCCGTGCTGCAGCGTCTGCTCTGAAAGGTGAAGCGCAGCCCGGCGACGATAAATTACGCGTGACACGTTTAGCTGGGCCGCCTTATATGGCGCCCGCTCGGCCGGGCGCGGGACTGGGAAGCGTTCGATCGCTGAGCTCGGCGGCCCGGAGCTGAGCGAGTAAGCGTAGATCTCTCGGTGTGGGGATTAACGCGTGCAGGAGCTCTGCGGGAGCTTTGATTGATAGATGTGTGATTCGTCAGTGTCACATTTGGTGACGATGCGGAGGCTCTGAAACACATTTGATCAGAAACTCGGCTGCATTGTGAACTCTGCATTAAACGTCGGTTTTCCCGCAGGAAGAGATTAAACAGTCGGTTTCCTCTCGCTCTACGACGTTCTGCTCACTCGTGTGTGTTTAAGTTTTACGTTTGTGGTTTTGAGGTTTAAATCTGATCAAGCGCCACGTATTTACAGCTTATAGTAAAACTCCACTTGATCCTTCATATGGTACGTTTAGACACGATGGTTGTGTGTGTGTGTGTGTGTGTGTCCTTATTGACAGTCATTTTATCACTGATATCTTGTCTTGAGGTTTTGGAATTTCTTGTTTAAGCATCTTGAATTTGCTTTTTATTTGTTCATATTTCTGGTGAGTCGTTATTGACAGTCGTGTCATCACTGTTATTCTTTTCTGAATACGATTTCAATGGTGTGTATAATTCAGATCAAATAATCTACGTCTTGTTTGGGCAGCTTGAGCACTGCTTGAGTCAAATAAAACTATTTACACACACTGGTCCTTGATTATTGGTTTTCCTTATCATTATTGACCATCATGTCATTTTTGTTACCTTTTTCTAAATTCAGTTTCAATGGTGTGTATAATTCTGATCAAATACTCTACATCTTGTTTGGGCAACTTGAGCACCATGTAAAGCAAATAGAACTATTTACTTACAGTGGTACTTGATTATTGGTTTTCCTTAGTCATTACTGACAGTCGTGTCATCACTGTTACCTTTTTCTGAATCCGGTTTCAGTGGTGTGTTTAATTCTGATCAAAACCTCAAAAACTATATCTGTAATGACATGATGAGTATAAATTAGTTTGGGCAACTTGAGCACCACCTCCAAACTGAACTATTTACAAACAACTAAGGCTTCATTAGTTATTATTGTCGTGTCATCACTGTTACCTTTTCCTGATTATGGTTTTTAGTGTTGGTTTTTATTTGCTTAAGCTCTAAACAGCAACGTTTAAGCAACTTGAGCAAATTTTTGTTTCATTTCGTTTTGTTGTGCCGTATTTGAAAGTCACGTCATTACTGTTACCTTTTCTTAATTAAACTTTTCTTAGTTTGAAGAGCAGCTTTGAGTAACTTAAACGCCACTTTAGTCAAATGGAATCGAAACTGGAATCTTCGTTTGTTGTCGCGAGTCAGTATTGACAGTCAGATCATCACTGTTACCGTTTCCTGGTCATGGTTTTAAAGATTATAACAATGGCAACAAGAGTCATTTTAAATACCGAACTGAAATGAACATCGCCGTTGTTGAACACTGTGTTGTTAATAACATTCGTGTCATTACTGTTACTCTTACTGGTGCTGCTGTTTTGTTCTGAATGCTGACTGTGTCATTACCGATACCTCTGCACTGTTACCTGGTCCTGGATGAGGTTTTGGTTTGTATTCGTTGTACTTTGTCGTGTCTGTTGTGGACGAGGTTTGTTTAGGGTTAACATGCAGTGGGAGTTTGAACCGGTCGATAAATCGGCTGTCTTTCCTGTTATCGTTTCTGGTCTAACATCATGCCATGTCGTTGGTTGTCGGGTGTGTGTGTGTGTGTGTGTGTGTGTGAGATGGGGGGGCACTACGCCTGATGTGGCACCCAAATGCAAATGAAGAAGCGTGTGTGTGAATCGAGACGGAGAGCGACGTTCATTAGAGCTCGAGGGCTAAATGACTGCTGTGCGGGTGGCACGTGGAGTCTGTAATTTGGAAGATTACGGTGTCAGCGAGGCATTCCGATAGACACACACACACACACACACACACACAAACATGCTAGCCTGCCAAGAGTCCTGACAGATGACATCACAGACTGGCTCAACAAGGCGTCTCTTAATATGAGGGGCTTAACGGTACATAAATTGTACATTTTGATTCCTTACATGCAGCGTGTTTACAGATGGACAACAAGGCCAATATGCTGGTTCAGAAATATACATACATTTACTTTTGTGGCATTTAGCAGACGCTTTTATCTAAAGCGACTTACATTCATTACTGAATTCAGTTTGAGCAATTTAGGGTTAAGGGCCTTGCTCAGGGGCCCAACAGCTGTGGCAGCTGTGGAGCTTGAACCGGCAACCTTCTGATCACTAGTCCATGTACCTTAACCAATGAGCTTTGACTGCCCTTACAGCTCACATACAGCATCATAACATCATTTAACTTTAAAACCTTGTAATTCCTTGTTCATGATACCAATAAATCCACCCGGTGACTTCTCTGTGCTCATATAAATATGGCTATTTTGATTGCAAAAACCGTGGATAAAATACCTAAATTTTCACCTTATGCCCTGGGTCAGACAATCCAGGAGCCACCAAGAGCAAAATAGGTCTTCTATTCATTCTAATGATCTGTACCATTGGAAACAAGTGGGACAGTGGTAGCTTAATGGGTAGAGCTTCGAACTATCAACTGAAAGGTTGAGAGTTCAAATCCCAGCTCTGGGCCTTTGAGCAAGACCCTTAACCCTCTCTGTCCAGGGGCGCCGTACAATGGCTAACCCTGCACTCTGACCCCAGCTTCCAAACAAACTGGGATACGCAAAGAGAGAATTCTGTTCTACTGTACATCTGTATATGTTTATATAAAAGCATTCAAAACATTGTCCACAGTCAAGCGAGCTTCACATCTCCATAGAACTAGAGGTGGTCGGGCAAACAAAAAGGCTGCTGCAAAATCAGCACCTAAAAATTGAAGTATGTTACTGATGCTCATGCCAGTGTAATGCTCACCTGGGTTTGTGAGTGTGTCTGTGGGAATTTGTGTCACTGTGGTTGTAGCAAGTCATATTCAGTGCATGTTTTAATATCAGTCTTATACATTTGTGAGTTCAGGGGCTGATGTTGGAAGTGAAGGGCTGTCAGTCATCTCTAATGTGTTCAGTAGGGCTGAGGTCAGAGCTTTCTGCTGACCACTGGACTTCCACATTGAGTCTTTTTGATGGATGCTGGAACATGCTGGGACGGGAAATGGCCTTGTCCAAACTGCTTTAACGTGTGTATAGAATCTAATATAATAGAGCGCAGGGTCAGCTATTGACCGGCGCCCCTGGAGCAGACAGGGTTAGGGGCCTTGCTCAAGGGCCCAGCAGTGGCTGCATGGCAGAGCTGGGATTTGAACTCACAACCTTTTAGTTGATAGCCCAGAGCTCTACCCACCCGGCTACCACTGTCCATATATGTGTAGTATTGTAGTATATAATTTAGGGCAGTTGTAGCCTAGCGGGTAAGGTACTGGATTAGTAATCGAAAGGTCACTGGTTCAAGCCCCATTACTGTGAGGTTGCCACTGTCGGGCCCTTATATATATATACATACATATTCAGTACAATTAAATGCTTTATTTGCATATCCCAGCTTGTTTGGAGACTGGGGTCAGAGCACAGGGTCAGCCATTGTATGGTGCCCCTGGAAAAGACAGGGTTTAGGGCCTTGCTCAAGGGCCCAAAAGTGATTTGACCCAACAAACTTCCTATTAGAATGGATGTCTACATATTTTTGGCCATATAATGTATCACTCCTGATCCCTGTTTTGTTTCCTTATCTTTTGTTGACCATTATTGCTCCACACTCACTTTTCTAAACGCTTCCACCACAAATCAGGACCCTGGATCATCAGGATAAACGTCCTTACAGCTCAGGATGTCTGTATCACACACACCCCACCCCCCACACACATACCCTGCTCACGCGCCCCTCCCAGTGCCAACCGGGTAAAGGCTAGCATAGCACATTTCACATGAGCTGCATCATCGGTCTACTTCTCTCCCCATGACACACTGGAGTCAGTGTGCAGCTCCGGCCAGTCCGTTTAAGTCATGAGTGGCTCCTTTGTCCGAGTGCGGACACACACACGCACACACACACACACACACACACACACACTGAGGCAGAAACACAGACAGTTCACAAATGAAATGACACACTTCTGCGTACAGCTATAAGGGAAGGTACAGCGAGACAGTTCCTGCTTTGTGAGCACTGCTGCTGCAGTAGTTCCCATTTGTAGTGTGTGTGTGTGTGTGTGTGTGTGTGTGTGTGTGCAAGCATGTGGGTGGGTCCTGTGACTCGTGGGCCATGTGAAGCAGTGCCGTGTACTGCACCATGTGTGCCCAAAAGAAAGAGATAGAACCTAAAATACCTTTTTAGGAATATAATAATTTTTAGTCTGTTTACAGATTTTTGCTTCACACAAAATACTCACACAAAATCGGCCAATCTCTGATCAGTATTTGCAGAACAGCCAATCATGGCACTGTTTACAGACCAACATGTGACTACGCTTTAATTCAGCCGAAAAAAGATCACTCTCATTATATAACATATGTATAACGTATATATAACATGATATAACATATACCATATAACAGACATATGTTATAATGTTTGTATAGCATGTTATAACGTCTGTATAACATGTATAATGTATGTATAACATATGTTATGATGTATGTACAACATTATGAATGTATAACATATGTATAACGTATGTATGACATAATGTAATTATAGCATATGTGATCATGTATATATAACATGTTATAACATCTGTATAACATTATGTATATACAACATATGTTATAATGTTTGTATAACATTATGCTTGTATAACATATGTATAATATGTATAGGGTACGTATAACATTATAATGTATAAATAACATGTTATAATGTATATATAACATTATGTATATATAACATATGTTATACACGTATGATATGTCTATAGTATGTATAACATACGTGATAATGTATATATAATGTTATACCATCTGTATAATATTATGTATATATAGTATAACATGTTATATATAGTATAACATTATGTTTGTATACCATATGATGTATGTATACTATAATGTATGTATAACATATATACAACGTATGGCCAGATGTATGTGGACACTGGACAGTGAGACTGTTAAACATCCTATTTTTAAATCATGGGAATTCAGGTCCTTATTTGGTTATAACAGCCTCCACAAGATTTAGAAATGTGGCTGTGGGAATTTGTCACCATTCAGTCTAAAGTTCATTCATTGGGTCAGGCAGTGATTTTTGGCGAGCAGTCAACGACTGGCGATCAGTGTACCAAACATTTATGGTCCTCGTTTTGTGCACAGGAGTACAGTTATGCTGGAGCAGTAAAGGGTCTTCCCTAAACTGTTACCCCAAAGATAAATTGATACTGTATCATTTATATTATAGATTTGATTTTTATATACAATTGGTGTAAGGAAGAAGAATCGAAGAATTACAGCAGAATGAAATTTAAAAGTTGATGTTTGGTGTTGGTATATAACGGACGGCTGATCTGTGGTCAGTGGTTTGTAGGGTCCAGTGAGAGCGAGACGGGTGGGCCAGGTCACTCACATGCTGTTTAATTAGTCATTTTTGTCCAACCTCCAAATAATGGTTCTCGCCTCCACTTCATTAGAGCAGACGGCCGTCACAGTGTGAGAACGCCGCTCGTGATGGGCTCAGATACACGCCCACGCTCAGCTTCCACCACCACGGCCGGAGCATGCTTCAATTCAATAATAAATAATAATAATAATCAGCCTCACAATGTGGCTATCACAAAATAACATGCACTGCAGGCTGGCCAGAAGTACTGTATTTGGACACTTGACCATGAGCTTGGCGGACATGGTTTTAAAATCGAGCGATCTCTGTATGATCTTCTCAGCTGTAACAACAAGACTTTGGAGTATGTCTGTGGTAATTTGTTTCCCATTCATTTAATAGAGCATTTGTGTGGCTAGGCAAGAAACCCTCAGTTGATGTTCTGGTTAATTCCAAAGCTGTTGGGTGGAGCTGAGGTCAGGACATGCTTTATGCACAGTGGCACAGTCATGCTGGAACAGGAAAGGACCTTCCCTAAACTGTCGATGGGAGACGGGGTGTCCCAATACTTTTTTCCAGTATATATATACATGGTACTATATAAATTCACAAATGTCATATGTGCATGTGACCATCAGGAATCTATTAAATGTCGGGCTGATGGAACTTCCTCATTGTTCACGTCTTGAATACAGCAGATCTGATCAGGTATAAAGCAGCATCTCTCACAGGCAGTCGTACCCACATACGGTGGTCCGAGGAAGGACAAGCCACAAACCGCTGACTTACTGATTCCAGAGGACGCTTTGGTGTCTGGTCTGTACCAACAGAAGATCTGCTGTGGCTCAAATTGCAGCTTGTTTCAATTCTGCTGCTGACACACGCTGCATCCTGGTCAGTCAAAGTGTCCATCCTAACTCCTGTCCAGAGTCCAGGTCACCTTTAAACTGCCCACAGGCATCAGAACCGGACATCATGACAGTCCTGTTTTTTCCAGGGTGGACGACCGGGCGTGTGTGTCGTTTACTCGTGGAAGAGACGCCACATTTTCTTTGACCTTTTAAGGCTGCTTACAAATGACTACAGCGCAGGACTGAGAACTCTGCTCAGCTACGAATTGTGCTGTTACCATCACGTCAGCTTTTTAACCACATCAAATTCATTACAGGATGTTTCTATACAATACAGGTCATACAGAGAGCTGTTTCTTACACAATACAGCCTGTTTATAAGTTTTCGACAGCGGTGACCTTTAATACTTAAGAATCTAAAACCAAAAGTGTGCTTTAGCTTCCTCACAGAGGGGTGAGGGTGCAGGGTGACTTTATTTGTTTATTTCCCCCACCAGTTTTCCTCCCAACATAGTCGTATCCAGATACCCGATTGTATTTTGCGTCCTTTCCTGTCCGAGTGCCTTCTCTGTCACATATGTAGTAGCCGAATACTTATTCTCACTTGCGCCGGATTGGCTCGTATGGGGATCCGTATAGCGCACCGAGAGTCACGCGCTGATCTTCATCATCGCCATCTCTGCGCAGGCTCTATCAGTTCTGAGGAACTCCGGCCCTCCCTCCCCTGGATGGCCGATAGCAGAGCGGTTTCAGATCACATGACTATTTTTCTAAATAATTTTAGACATGTCCTATTCCCCCATTGCACTGGCTAACTCCCTGCTGGCCGAGGAGCACTGCAGACTAGCACAGGCTCCACATGTAAAGCCATCAGGTTCTTTATCTCACCAGTCAGTATGAGTCTTTATATAAAGCTGGAACCCAGACAGAAGAACACACTGTACTCAAGTGTACCTCTGCTGCTTATAAGGTACTGGACTAGTAATCAGAAGGTCACTGGTTCAAACCCCAGCACTGCCAGAATGGGCCTTCAACTGCTTAGACTGTAAGTTGCTTTGGATTCAAGTGTCTGCTAAATGCAGGGGGTCGCTGTTACAGTCAAGTCAGCTGGCCCAGTGGCACCAGTGGTGATGGGGGTAGTGTAATAGACTGTGGCACCGGTCCAGGGGTGCGTTTACTTTCTTATTTTTAATAAACAAGCTGCTTCGGGTTGCTACTCGTGTGCATATGCAGCAGTGGTCACCTTTCTGAGGTCTGATATTACGTAGCTGACCCTTGTGTTGTAGGTCAGTTTGTATTTGCTGCATCGAGCTTTTTATTTGTCCTTCAGATGTTGCTTTGGACGGTGTGTGTGTGTGTGTGTGTGTGAGATGAGCCTGCATTCACTTGAACAGTGAATCTGTACGTTCACCTACGGATTAAGAGACACTGCGTATGGATTACAATGCACCGTGACTAATCATCCTGCACCATTCTCCTACACGATACCCTCACGATGAAGCCGTCAGATTTATTCATCAGCATGTCGAACGTCTCGCTCGCCGTTCTGATGAGCAGGCGAAATAAAACACCAGGCGTAAAAGCCAATGTTCATTTTCATGCGCCGCGTTGGTCGCGTTTCCGATCGAATGTCCCGGTCGGCCGATGAAACGGAGATGCGCCGATGCTCTGGAAGCTCCAGATTAAGCCGTAACTCAAACCCTACGTGCGGGCTGCAAGCTAATCATAGACTTTATGGCGGTGTTCATATTCATTTAACACACCTGCTGCAGCGCTCGGACCATCTGCACGCTCTCCGTGGGGCTTTCTTGATGGTAACGACCTTGCGAGGGGTTGTTGTGCGTCCCGTGGCGCGAGGCTCCACCCGATCCTGAAGGAATTGAGTCGTATCTCTGTGGCTTTTCTATTTAGAATAATCTATAGGAAGCTTCTCTGCCTACAGAGCTGTTCTCATTGTGTAGGTGAGCCTGGGGAAATAATCGTTTCCTTATTCGCTGGGATCCCAACAAAGGAACTGCTGACATTAATAAAAGCTTAGGTCCGAGCACAGGGTACCTAATTATATTTATATAAAGGTAATAGACCCGTGGACTGGGCATGCTGCACGTTTTAGCAGGAATTGTTGGTAATACAACACAGGGGGTATCATTAATCTAAAATGACATTCGGTATTCAGGGTTACTGGTACCTCATGTTTATTAAAACTTGAACACAGTCGGCTGATGCATAAGCTGGCCGTATCCTCAGAGGAGCGGATTAATACATCACTGCAGATGCTAACGGCTCAAGCCTGGACGTTGCTGATGATCCGGGCAGGATTCTTCTGATCTACCCTGTTCTCGACACATATTTAGACCTTACAAATGACAGAAATTCCAACACCTTTTTTCAAAGAGTGGGAGCTGTTAATGCTGCTAAAGGGTGTGTGTGTGTGTCCACACACACTTGATTTTGGACAGTGGTCAGATATAGTTGGCACTTTTTTGGCATAATGAATAAAATAATGAATTAAAAGATAATGGGGGACTAGATAACTTCCTTTTTCTCGTCGTTATACAGCAGATATAATTAATGTCCTTTGTGAAGTAGGTATTTAGGACCGTGGTAATTGGATGGTCGCTGGTTGAAGCCCAACCTGCACCACCAGGTTGACACTGCTAAGCCCCTGAACAAGGCTTAGCTTATTACCTAGATATAAAAATAAAATAACTGATCTGTAGCTTAGCTTTAACTATGTATTGGTTTTAATGGTTGCACTATTTTACAGAACAATAGGAACAAAAGTAACAAGAACTGTCTCAATAATTTTAGACATGTCCCAAAATGCACAAAAGTAAACCAGACAGCCAAAGGGTTAATAAATATGTTACTAATGTTTCTAAGCTGTTATAACACAGTTATTACTACTACTGAATTATTAAACACCTCTGGAGTGATGAAAGGACTCCAGGAACTGTTTAGGTCTGTTAGTATAGATTGTCCAGATTGTTCTGGAACCTTTAGTGTCTCAAGGGGTAGTGGTAGCTTAGTGGTTAAGGTACTAGACTAGTATTCAAAAGGGCACTGGTTGCCACTGTTGGACCCTTGAGCAAAGCCCTTACCCCTTAATTGCTTAGACTGTATACTGTCACAACTGGATAAAAGCGTCCGCTAAATGCTGAAAATGTCAAATAAATCAGAAGGTTTGATCGTGTTATAAAGACGTTATTAAAGCTGTTATAACACATTCATTACTCTCATCTGTCTCCAGCCTTGCACATTTTTCACTTATCATAACACTTCATAGTGCAAACAGACCGATGCACCAACCCTGCGTACTTCACAGCTCAGGCTTTTCCTCCTTCCTTCCTCTCTCGGCTCTTTCACTCTCCTCCGCATTCCAGCGCTCTCCTCCCTTCTCCTCCCTTCCCTCGACTGCGGCGCTGAGAGCGGCGCTTTGTAATCCGAGGCCTCGAGTCCATGTGAACTCCTGCCGCAATCTCTGACCTCAAACTCCTCTGGACTTACTGACTCATCACTGCAGAACTGCGCCCGCTCCAACCTGGCATCTCAGGTGGGATGGGATAAAAGCCCAGCGCCGATCTGGGGACGGTTCGGATCTCACAGCGATTGATAATTTGATGAAAGCAGACGTGCGGTCTGAGTTATTATTCATTTTTTATGATGCTTTTATCCTGTTATCTATAGAAAATGCTTTGTCATGATCAGGGCTGTACTAGGACTGGAGCTTTTCCAGGGAACACTGGGCACAAAGCCTTTTGGACAGGGTGCCAGTTTGATTGTAGGGTGTTGTACGGTCATTTATTAAAACTTACTCACACCTAGGGGCAGTTTAGAGCAGATGATCCAACATACAGCCACAGTAGGATAAAATTGTAGTATAGTGGAACCTTGTTACTCAACGTCCCCTTTAACTCGCATTCTTAGAAACTTGACGTACTTTGTGGACAAATTTGTGCCCTTAAAATCGACGAATTAAAAATAAACAGCCGCTTCGTTCAGCGCTCGGCTTGAGCGGTGCTGTAAAACGTAGTCAAAGTGTGAATATAAGATGAATCTGCATCTGTGTGGAATAACCATCAGATCCAGTGTTACAGCTCCACATGTATCTGTGTTTATCTGGATTTTCCTCCCTGTTTCACATTTAAACTTGTGTTACAGCTCGAGCTTCTGAGAAACTGTGAGAATCAGAATCAGCTTCTCCCAGAGTCTAAAACGCTTCTGGTTGAAAATAAAGCTTAACGTGGTTTAATGTAGTAAAAGAAGGAGACAGGAGCACTAAACTTCTCTTCATTATTACTGCTCATAAGTTCCTCCACTAATCAAATTCCTCACTCGCTGTTTTACTACATTAAGTCACATTGCAGCTTCCAGTGCAAAAACTATTTTGCTGCTTCTCATGTGAATGCGCTGGTACTAAACTCGCTAAGGAATACGAAATTCCAAGATCAAGCATCTCCATGATTAAGAAGCATAAGGAAACAATAAAGAAGTCAAGCTAAAGTGTAGCTTTTATTGTATTTTATATTGATTTGAACTGTTTTCAGTTGTATTTCAGTATTTTTTTTAATTATATTTGTTATTATTAGTGTATAAGTGTCAAAAACAACCCCATTACTTTACATTTGCCTAAAATATATGCAGTTCCACGGGACCATGGACGCATTAACAGGTTTCCCAAACATCCTTATGGGAAAATATACCTTGAAACTCAACGTCTTTTTGACGCCACTCCCAAAACCAGCTGACGTTGAGTTTCAAGTTACCACTGTACTTGGAAGACACATGCCATGGATGTTATGCTAAAAGTGAGTTACAGTATATTGTCTAAGCAATTATAGGCTAAGGGTCTTGCTCAAGGGCCCAACAGTGGCAACCTGACAGTGCGGAACATTTGTGGGAAGAAGTCTTTTGATCTGCTGGGTTGGACACTGCGTCCAGATAATTAATGATTTAAGCTTTTGTGTGGAGTTTTTGCTTTTATTTATTTCCTGCGGACAGGAATCAGTTGAGCTCATGTTTAGATCTTCCCAGCTTTTATTCCTCCAGACTGCTCAGCAATAAAGCACGTTTTGTACTGTGGGGGGTCGTCGGTACAGTAGTTTTGTTATTTATTTATACTAGTTTGGCTTGTTTTGATGGTTTCCAGTCTGTATTGTTTGGTTACAAAGGTCGGCGCTTGGCGTTTGCTTTGCTGGAAGTTATTTGAGGTGAAAAGATGCCGGCAAGCAGAGCGGCACGGTTTCTGTTTTTGGTTTTCCCTGTTTTACTTTCTCTCCATCCTGGATTGAGTTTTTTCTTCTCATCTCAGCAAGAAGTTTCATTTCAAAGATTCAACCAAAGTCGATCAACTTAAATTGGCATCGTAATCCACTGAAACAGCTCCAGCGTACCTCTCCATGGGTTCTGCATGTTTCTGTAACTTACCAAATAAATAAAACTCCATTTATTTAAATAAAAAAAATCTTCAGTTCTGTCTTGAGCTCTTTCATAGCGTTTTTATGGGTCGTTTTTTTTTGCTTTTTTTCATATATGCTTAGTTACAAATATAAATAAATACAGCAACTTAAAAAAAATGATTTTTTTTATGTGTTTTTCTATAAAGTCATTAAACTTAGTGGCATGTCATGCTAATTAATAAAGAAATAAACAGTAATAATGACTGTAATTGTCACAAATCAAGCCTTCTAGTGCTCCTGGAGCTCATGTTTGTGCATGTTGGAGGCGGCCTGGTTTTTGGATTGGTCAATGAAGCTAATGATCTTTCAGCGGAGACGATTTTTGCTTTTTTCATTTATTTTTTAGTCCTATAGGCTGTACAGCAATCGGACACAGCACTTTACCTTCCATGGAGGATGGAATCTAAACAAACAAGCTGCTCTGGCAGTTAAGAGGTGTGTACGTTAGCAGCAGAGGGAATCAGGAGTCGTCAGGAAGGACGCTTTTATCCAAAGCGACTTACAGTTATGACATACACTTCAAGCAGTTCAGGGTTAACCAACAGGGGCATCATGCAGGTGGTGGGGCTTGAACTGGCAACCTTCTAATTACTAGTTCAGTACCTCAACCACTAAGCTACCCCTGTTTCTAGGATGATCATGAGTAATAATGTGTGTGTGAGGGCAGTTCTAGCCTAGCGGTTAAGGTACTGGACTAATAATCAAAACGTTGCTGGTTCAAACCCCACCACTGCCAGGTTGTCACTGTTGGGCCCTTGAGCAAGGCCCTCAACCCTCAATTGCTCAGACTGTATACTTAGTACTGTAAGTCGCTTTGGATAAAGGCATCTGCTAAATGCTGAAAATGTAATTAAGCGGTGTCCATTTACTTTTGTAGGGCAGTTGTAGCCTAGCGGTTAAGGTACTGGACTAGTAATTGAAAGGTCGCTGGTTCAAGCCTCACAACTGTTAGGTTGTCACTGTTGGGCCCTTGAGCAAGGCCCTTAACCCTCAATTGCTTAGACAGTATACTGTCACAGTACTGTAAGTCGCTTTGGATAAAAGTGTCTCCTAAATGCCAAAAGTGTAAATGTAATCAGCTCTGCAGGATGAGGTTTGAATCCTGGTACGTTTCTAAGCCCTAAATTTCTGCCAGAAGTAAAAAAGCTCAAACAAAATTCATAAATATTTTAACGTTTGCATCAGTTTCTCAACATCGCAGAGTTCCGTTAAAGCTCGGTTACATTTCTTTTGTTGATTTGTTTATATAATATTTTATAATACAATTTATTCAGCTTTATTTTCTGTGTAATTAAAAAGCCGGAAGATTCGTTTATGCAACTACATTAAGATTATTGAAATGTGTGTGTGTGTGTGTGTGTGTGTGTTTAAAACGGCGGTTTGGGAAATATTAAAAACACGGTGTGTTTACTGACGTGGCTCCTCGTGTATGTGCGGATGGAGAGGACGGGTGTAATAATATCTCAGAGCCTCCGGCTACATGAAATGATCTTATTCATAATTCATTCACGTCCAGACTCTTATTGATGACGCGTTTATTCAGATATTTTATCGTCGCCGCTTTTTAACAGAAACCCGTGGAGAAAACGACTCTTATTGATGATCAGAGTAAGCAAATGTAGCTGGGTTTATTTCCAGCTGTGCTAATCGGGCGTTTCATCAGATGGGTGATAGATGTTATACGGTGCGTTCGCTACATCGGTCTCAGTTTGACTTTTCAATTATGTTCTACGTGAAGTCGGAGGAACGTCTAGAGGAACCTCTCTCAGCTGGAGCTTTCTGTACAGAGGTTGGAGGACGATCACGTCTTAAATAAACCCGAGCATGCATGCAGACCTGAGTATGTTTTTGCACACTCATCACTGTCCGCTGCTCAGATTCAGCTCCACGTCTGAAGAACGCAGGATGGTCCTGATGATTTTATTCATGTGTTTATTGCATAAATACTTACCTGGCAGGGGCGAGACCATGATGAAGAAGGTGGTTCACCCAGGGTGAGGCTCAGCCAATGCACTCCGGTTGTTCTGACCCTTGGAATCTCGACTGTGTTCTGATAGTCCGGGACTGTGTTCGCGCTCTCCTCGGATTTGGGACGGCGGTAGCCTAGTAGGTAGAGCTTTGGGCTTTCAATATGAAGATTGCTGGTTCAAATCCAGGCTTTGCTATGCAGCCACTGTTGGGCCCTTAAACAAGGCCCTTAACTCTGTCAGCTCCAGGGGCTTGTGGTGGGTCCGGGCTCCTCAGAAACGCTGTGTGCAAGGCAGGAATACTCACACTCACTTTCTTAACCGCTTATCCAATCAGGGTCGCGTGGGGTGCTGGAGCCTATCCCAGCTTTTCAATGGGTGCAAGGCACACAGTAACATCCTGGACGGGGCGCCAGTCCATCGCAGGGCAGACACACATATACACACACATTTACCTATAGGGCAATTCAGTGTCTCCAATTAACCTGACTGCATGTTTTTGGACTGTGGGAGGAAACCAGGGCTCCCGGAGGAAACCCACACAGACACGGGGAGAACATGCAAACTCCGCACAGAAAGGACCCGGACCACCCCGCCTGGGGATCGAACCCAGGACCTTCTTGCTGTGAGGCGACAGTGCCGCCAGACAGGAATACACAATAGTTCATTAAAAATGAGTTAATTAAAAAATCACCTCTGACCATGTCTGTGTTGATAATGTATGTATATATTTTAACAACTATTTTTTTCATATCTAAAGCTTCTGATTAAGGCTTCATGTGTGGGGGAGCTGCTTGCTTCAAAACATCAAAGCAGCCGTTATCTGACTGTCAAAATTTGCCTATGTGCAAATCTCAGGTTCAGGTCGTACCCCTCAGCCTCGGCGGCATGATCGTAACTGTAGGAACCGTAACGGTCCTCCCCGCTCGCTGACTAATCACAACACGGCTTCGTTCAGTCAGACCAGACAAACGTGTCATGGAGTGTCGGGTTTAATGAGCTGGAAAAGCCCTGACAGGAAAATTTCCCAGCCGTGCTGAAGACGACGTATTATTGAGTTAAACTCTACGCGCCGGGTGTCATAACATCAGTTTACCGGCGGTCCACATGATGATTACTGTGATGCCGTGATTACGGGGAGCGTCAGCGGATCGTGAGGGCTGGAAACGTTTCAGCGTGACGTCCGGCGGGAGGATCACCGGTCACAAACACACCTCACTGTTCTCTGATGGAACAAAATACAATAAAGGCTGGGCCACGCCCAAAAGTTCATTTTAACCATCCAGATGTTAGAACCGCCTTCAATTTTGGATCACTGGCTCACTGGCACAGACACTATTGACATATGAATAAATATTAGAATTATTAACTTAGACATGGTCAGAGGTGAAAAGTAACCCCCTGGCCCCCAATTTTATTTAACTATTGTGTCCTCCTGTCTTGTGCCCAGCGTTTCCGGAAAACCTGGACCCACCGCAACTCTGACCAGGATACAGCAGTGTTAAAAATAAAATGAAATAGAAAAAGGACCTAGAATTAAACTCAGGTCTGTAAGACCGGTGTAGCTGCGCTGTTAGATGCACCCACTCTGCATCTAATTATGATTTCAAGATTTGATGGTTTATGGGATTTGGCAGCAAGCAGGTACATGCACCATCTCTGCTTTCTTAGACTGTGGAATTTCGTGATGTGTGTGTGTGTGTGTGTGTGTTCAGCTGTTAGGCTCTTTAAAGCTGGACTGTTGCCCCTGATTTCCAAACCACGTCTGGATGCTCTGCTTGCAATCAGTGGTGCAGAGGCAAGTGTGTGCAAGTGTGTGTGTGCAAGTGTGTGTGTGTGTGTGTGTGTGTGTAGGTGTATACGTGGGTGGATAAAACCATTTGAGTTGGAGTGGGCATGTGTTAGATGGGCGTTGCAGTACCTCCCAGCATATTTGTGAGCAGGCCAGTGCCTGTGTGTGTGTGTGTGTGTGTGTGTGTGTGTGTTCTCTGTGATAAAGGTAATGACTGGGTGAACCTCAGAAGGCTGGAAGTGTGTTCGGTGTGCAGGTGGAGGAGTGAAGCGCTGCAGGCTGCAGCATGTACGCAGAGTCACAGCGGGACGTTCAGACTAAATTTAAAGGAACTTTAATAAAATTTGGGCTTTACTGGTTCCGTTGGGGGGTGAATGCGTGGGGCGTGATAAATACTGCAGGTTCATCACAGGATTCACTGATTTAAAGCCTAAAAATCATTTCATTACATGTTTAGAACGTAAGAGTCAGTAATAAACTAATACTGGTTTATTAATGCAATAATTTTACCAGCTGAGTTTCAACTGGGTGAAAATGACTGCAGGGATTCACTTCAGTTTTACCACAGTGGAATTACTGAGTTTGATGTTGGGTGTGTGTCTGACTAACCAAAGGCGTTTGATGGAATTCAGGTCAGGGTCTCTGTGGAGGCCAGTCCAGTTTATATTTTTCTCCACAAACTTAGCAAACCACGTCTTTATAGATCTCATTTTGTATTTAAACAGTAAACAGTAGCTCAGTAGTTAAGGTACTGGACTAAAAATCATAAGGTTGCCTGTTTAAGCCCCACCACTGCCAGTTTGCCACAGTTGGGCCCTTGGGCAAGGTCCGTAACCCCCAGTTGCTTGAACTGTATTCAGTGGTAATTGAATCCTTAAATTTTTTTTGTTTAGTTTAAATGAAAACAGCATCTGAACATCACAACAGGTGTGTTGTTTTTTTTCTATTATATTTATGCATTTTCTCCTAGTTTATCATAGTCAATTTGTTTTCTGGGGGATCCCTGATTGCAGTCGAGGTGGGTATATTGCTGCTCACGCCTCCTCCGACCCGCGGGCATCCCTTAGCGGAACCCCTTTTCACCCATGCACTCTGCACAGGTGCCTCTCTATCTGCTAATCAGGGTCCTTACACAGCGTTTGAAGACCCCGCCCACATAGTCCGGTCATCCCGGCCTAGCAGAAACTTGTCTGCTGCAGGCACTGCCGATTATGCCCGCTAGATGGCGCCCAGCCGACCGGTGGCAACACCGAGTTTCAGACCGAGGAGTTCAGAACAGCGGAATATCCCGCTGCGCCACCTGGGCACCTCAGGTGTGTTTTCTTTACATCTTTCCAACCCAGACTTGCCTGTTAGATCGAGAAGTTTCACTCCTGAATCCAGAGGACATATTTTTACAGGTCCAGTGGTGCTGTGCTTTATATCACACCAACAGATGCTTGATATCGTGCCCGGTTATTTAAGAGTCGTGTGGCTGCTCAGCTATAGTTACGTTCTTTCTTACAGTTACGTTTCCTTCTAAATGCAGTTAGAATTTCTGTCAGATTATCACCTCATTAGGGAGCATTTTAAGGAATCTAAGAATTTAGACATGCCCTCCTCTCCGGAGTGTAGGATGACCTAAAGTTCTCCTTGTAGAGAGATCACAAAGTTCTCAGACAGACCCTGTGATAAGCTTGTGTAGGTACGAATGAGGTGAAAGCAGCTTTAATATTTAATATTAATTTAATATTAATGCCTGTAGTTCTGGAACGGATGTCCAGCGAGCTCCTGGTGAGTCGTCCACATACTTTTGGCCACACGCATGTGCGCAGACAGTAGAATGCCACGGTTCTTCCACAGGGTGCAGCACATTTGAAAAAGGCCAGAGGAAATGAAGAACTGGAAATTAAAAGGAGGCCGTGCAGGAAAATGAGGAGACAAATCACCTGCTTCATATTTAATGGGCTGATAATGGAATTAGCTGTGGGCACGGTGGAGCTGGCGCAGCGCATGGCACTCCGCTTTCTCTTCAGGGCAGGGCCCGACAGAAGGACGGGGGGCGACCGAGTTAACCGCCGAGCGGGGATACGGCGACTGAGCGGGCAGCCTGTGACATATTGGGACTGTCTTTTAAAACAATGAGGTATTTTTACCTAGCCTGGTTTTACACCCACGCCGGGTCTAATCAGAGCACAGATGTTCGGATCGACCCTCCTCACACACACGGGCCCAGATGTGATCTTCCCTTACAGAAGAGTTCATATACACTTGTAGGGAACGTGGAACAGTGGTCTCTTACCAAGGTTGGGAAGGAAATACTGACATACTGACAAGAAAATGTGTCCACCTGGTCAGATGTGGGTTTGCATGTACAGGACAGGAATGCTTTGGCCATCCCCCTCCCTCAGATCACGTCTGTGTAGATGCCCGATCGGCCGATAGCACCACAACAGTACGCTAGGTGGTGGGCTGACATAATAGACTGCTGTGCCACCCGAGCAGCTATGTATATGTGCTTGCAATCCAACAAACACAAATCGTAAGCTGATGTAGCCTGGGCTACACTGTCCACAGTCAAGCATGCTTTACACCGCCACCGCCGTGTGCTTAGTCCATAGTAATGTGAAGCTTGCTCGACTGTGTCACCCCTGCTACAGCAGCTTACAATTCGTTTCTTGGATTACAAGCACATATATATACATATATATATAGCTTCTCGGGTGGTGCAGCAGTCTATTATGCCAGCCCACCACCTTGCATACTGTCGCTGTACTATCAGCCGGCCAGACGTCCACACAGACGTGATCTGAGAAAGGATCTGCACCTTGTCCAAAGCTCTCAATGAAACCAGACCCACTGTGATCCTGACCAAGATAAAGCATTAATATAACCAGAAGTATGTGGACACCCTCTATTAGACTCCTAACAGCTGTTAAAAAACATGCAAACTCCACTGAGAATGAACCCTGGTCGCTTGACAGGGGACTCGAACCCAGACCCTTCCAGCGCTCTGTAGTCAATCAGAATTAGTATGAATATTTATCAGGAGTCTGGAGGCTTTAAACACGACAAAAGAAACCAGTTAAATTGCCAGGGAGGTACGGTGGCTCGGTGGGTAGCTCTGTCGCCTCACGGCAAGAAGGTCCTGGGTTCGATTCCCAGGTGGAGCGGCCAGGGTCCTTTCTGTGTGGAGTTTGCATGTTCTCCCCGTGTCTGTGGAAGTGGAAGACTGTTGTAGATGTGCATTACTGCTGTACTCTATGCACAGTTTAGACTTGTATTGTAGGTCTTGTTGTTTTGTGTTATCCTTGGGCGCGGTGCCCTGGCGAAGGCCGTGTTTTCTCACACCTGGCCACAGCACAGCTTTATCTGATTGGCACTTTGCCCGGGGTTCGCCAGTCACTCCTGCTCCGCTTTTAAACGAATTTGCCTCTCGCTGTAAGAGATCTGCTGCTCGATTTGATTGTTCCACTTCAGTACTAAGCCTGTTGATTTGGCTCATGAGTGTGTGTGTGTGTGTGTGTGTGCGCGGTCTTGTGTGTGAAGCTAAACGTTAACCCTCTCTCTCCCCGCAGGTCGCCACCGACAGACGTGCCTTCGACATCCACTGCTGCTTGGACCGCTTAAAACGGGCAGCGCCGCCCCCCCCTCCTCCCTGCTTCCCCGCTTCCGCCACCCGCTTGTGGAACGGTCTCCGCTACGTACCTGGTCGCCACGGCAACGCCCCGCACCCCTCGACGCTCGCCCCATGCCGCTCCTCGAGCCCGTCTCGTAGGGATCCGACCAGCGAGTCTTCGACGCCTGCGTGTGGGTGAGAGGTGACTGCTCTTTCCACAGCACCAGCTCCGCCCACCTCCTCCCTCCAGCCTCCGCAAGCGCACGTAATCAATAATGAGTTTCACCATCCGTCTGGCCCGGCAGCGCAGCTGAGAAAAGAGCGAGAGGCGAGAGAGTGGGAAAAACGAGAAGCATCGAGGCCTCCGAAGGGGCTTCAGAACCGAAATAAAGGTAACAAACATGGGCGTCTGATCCATCAGCCTGAAAAACACCCGTTGTTTTTGGTACTTTTCCGTACGAGCGGCGCTGCACAAACCAAACCGGACCCTTAAATAAACCATTTCTTCATTGTTGCCGTGGTGTTGCCAGAATGGCAGTGAATGTTATGCCCATCCGGGACACCAAGTGGCTGACGCTGGAGGTGTGTCGTGAGTTCCAGCGTGGCACGTGCTCCCGGCCCGACTCTGAATGTAAGTTCGCGCATCCGGCCAAGAGCTGCCAGGTGGAGAACGGGAGGGTCATCGCCTGCTTCGACTCCCTCAAGGTAAGTACGATTGTTTTGGGGTACAGCGTGATTCGGGTTCCAGTTCTGGGTGGCGGTTTCGGGTCAGTACTGGTCTTTGTATTAAATGTTTGATAGTGACTGTCGGGACCTTGCAGGGGAGTTATTAGACCTGTATGGAGTACTATATTGGAAGTGGTGTTTAGCGTATGGAACACTGTTAGGGCACATTCCCATGAGAAGCGGGGAGTAGTTCTTTCAACCTGCCAGAGGCGGCGTCTCACAGAGAGCAGCATGGCGTACGGAGACTCTCGTGCCAGAGGCTGAACCCGAGGAACCTCACTCACTCGCTTTCTTAACCGCTTATCCAGTTAGGGTCGCGGTGGGAGGTGATGGAGCCTATCCCAGCTTTTCAATGGGCGCAAGGCACACAGTAACATCCTGGACGGGGCGTCAGTCCATCGCAGGACAGACACTCACACACCCATTCACCTATAGGGCAATTCAGTGTCTCCAATTAACCTGACTGCATGTTTTTGGACTGTGGGAGGAAACCGGAGCTCCCGGAGGAAACCCACGCAGACACGGGGAGAACATGCAAACTCCGCACAGAAAGGATCGAACCCAGGACCTTCTTGCTGCGGGGCGACAGTGCTACCCACCGTGCCAGTTGAATGCACTGAAGGACGCCAGCATTAGTCATACAGGTTAAAGAGCCACACACACACTCACACACTCTCTCACACACACACTCACACACACTCTCTCACACACACACTCACACACACTCCCTCTCACACACACGCTCACACACACAAACAAAAAACCATAGCCCTTTGGTGCCAGCGTCTCCGCCTGGCTTCTGACAGGATGACGTATCTGTTTTTATCTCTGCTGGAATTGCTTACACCTCGAAAAGAGAGAAAGAGAAAATGAGAAGTGTAATACGTGGCACAGCGTGGCATTGCCTGGCATTTCTACTAAAACAGAACAGAGGAAGAAAGTTCCATGAAATGTTTTATAGTTAATCCTTACTGAGTTCCTCACTTCTGAGAGTCTGACTAATTATAACCTAGTGAGCTGCCTTGCTGCCTACTGCCTACCTCAGCTGCCTCAGTAGAGAGGATTCTAATAACACATCGAACTCATAAGGCAGATTATTTAGATGCACCGCAGTTTAGTATACTAAGCTACCACAGTTGGCATCAGGCAGCACAAACCGCTGGCACGTCAGCTAACGTCTCCGTCCGTGTACCGAAAACGCTTAAACTCTCTCCGACGAGCCTGAATTTACAAATAAATGACACTTACATAATTCTACCTTTATACACATTAAACATTATTGAGAATTTATTTACATGTAACAAGAACTTTGTTGGTTGCTCTGCATTTATTCGTCCGGCATGTTTGTAGTTTCTTGTGAGAAAAGTTGTGCCGCACTGAATGCTGGGATTGTGTTCAGCGCTGATGAGGCGTCGGATGCTTCCTCGTTATTCAGTCAGATTATCACTCAGAATTAAGGCGCCTCAGTAGGAGCGTTTTAAGGGATCTAAGAATTTAGACACGCCCTCTTCTCGGGAGTGTAGGATGACCTAAAATGTGTCCATGCATCTACACAGACCCAGTGTACGAGAAGCCGACCAATTCGTGCCCAGTTTTATTCATTTATGGGTGAAAATTAGCACTGATGTTTGAGGACTTGGTTTTAGGGATTGTTGTGGTGATCTGGCAACCTTGATGTCCTCACAGTTTTACTGCAGGAGTACAAATGTACCCAGTTAAGTGTCATTCATCAAGTTACTTCAGGCTGATGCCCTAAAGGTGTTCTGTTATAGGGAAATAAGACCAAGATGCAAAGCAAAAGCTCTGGACCCCCTGCCTAGTCCCTATTTGCTTATTTGAGGACTGGTGTAGGACTCAGCCGAGGTACAATCCCACCCTGACTGCTGATGAGAAGCCGTGTGACATCACAGGAGTTTCATTTTCCGACACAGTATAAATATTTATTGTGTCCAAATTCTATTGGAAACTTCCAGACCGCAGTGGAACAAACTTTTGGTGTCGATTCATCTGGAGATACAGACGTACTGTGTGGATTAGCGAATGCCTCCCTGCCAGCCTGCCAAAAAAAGCAAATAAAAGCAAATATATTGGCAGTGGAGATTTTCCATGTCATTATCGACATTCGTTCCTAAAAAATGAATGAATATTTATATTGTGGGTGAAAAATGCGAGCGTGCCAGCGAGGCCTGGTGTAACAGAGTCATTTTAATATTTCCACTGTCTGATGCCAAGCTGCTCCTGCTAATGAAAGAGGCAAATCGTGAATATTCAAATCTGTGGATTATTTATGAGAATGCAGAACGTATTAAAATTTATAAAGGATTAAAATAACATGAATTCTGACAACTTACATTAAAAAATCATGTGAGTTTTGATCTATTTTAATGATATTACACTGAAAACTACATACTAACACAGGACGTTAGATTTTAGATTCAGTTCCAGTCGGTTCTTTACTCAGGGGGATTTTGCCAGGGGGTTTTGATGCTCTGACACTAAAAAGTCCCTTCAAATTATTTCTGGATTCTATTTAACTATTTCAGATCATCTGCTTTTTAGAGACATTTCATTTTTACCAACCACTTTATACTGGTCTGGATCACAGGTAACACTGGGAACAAGGCAGGATTATGCTGGACAGGGTGCCAATCCATCTCATGGCCAATCATGTCTGTGTAGAAGCCAAGTTGGCCAATAACACAGCTAAGATTCAAACCTGAATCCAAAAGATCGTGAGCTAGAGTAATAAACCTCTGCGCCTCATTTTTTTTTCCACTTTTTTGCCTGTGGCACGAGACCCTCGGCAGCTGAGGAGGGTCGCAGGATAGCCCACCCCCCGACTCCAAAATGCATGAACTGCTTCTTTACCCCAGCCAGTGGGGAATTCTTACACAGTCTTAGCACCCACAGAGGACCTGCTCAATACTGCTTCTGCATATAGCAAAAACTTTTAAAACCACCTTAAAATACACAAACCAGTTTAAAATTAGTTTCAAAACCACCTTACAAACACAAAACCAGTTTAAAACCACCTTAAAAACACAAAACCAGTTTAAAATCAGTTTTAGGATTAGGACAACTGTCATTTTATTATCACCACGATCTTCTCGATCAATCCTAAGTGAACTGAAGTGAACCGACCTCGCATCCGCTCAGTGAACAGTGACCGCCGTGCCACAGCAGATTGGCATCGTATTTATTCCATATGCTCACAGTGGCAGGTGAAAATGCCAGCCTGTAGGTGTTGCTTTGACCTCTGCCGTGTCCTTGCCCGCGTTCAGGTGTCAGTGCACCTCATGCCGGGTGAGAGAAGGAGCTGGAGAGGTTGCCATCATCATCATCTCTACGACGACCTTCTGCTTCTGTTCTCTACGCTGTTCTCTAACCTGGTTTATACAGAACACACTGTTATTGATCAGGGTCGCGGTGGGTCCAGCAGCAGCCAGAAACACCGGGTACATGGCAGGAATACCTAGTTCATACATTTTCTTATTAAACCCACATGGGCACTGCTACCAGAGCCAAGGTTTGAACCCAGATCCCCAAAACCTATTTAGTTTAAAATGATCCCCAAAACCAACCAAATGAGGAATCAGCCTAATGCTCATTTAAAAGCATAACAAATTATTGTCCAATTATTTGTCCAAAATCAGCCCAAACCAGCCTGTAACCCAACCCAGCATGCACTGGAAAAAACCTAAAACTAGTCTGGTACGAAACCAAGGACTATTTAAAACCAGACCTAAAAGCAAAACCAGTTTAAAACCGCCTTAAAAAAACACAAAGCCAGTTTAAAATCTGTTTTAAAACCACCTTAAAAACACAAAAAACAGTTCAAAATAGAAATCACCTTAAATATACAAACCAGTTTAAAATCAGTTTTAAAACCACCTTTAAATACACAAGCCAGTTTTTAAACCACCTTAAAACCACCTTAAACCACCTTTAAATACACAAACCGGTTTAAAATGAGTTTTGAAACCACCTTAAAATACACAAACCAGATTAGTTTTCTGAATTCTTGTACTAGGTTCCAGTTCAGCCCTGATGTTTTACACAGTATAGACCACTGAAGTCGTTTCGTCATTTTGTAGGCCACGCCATGTTGGTATGCCCATATTTGGTAACCCGGGTGTAAGAGAAATTTTGAATGGGAAATATGAATGGAGATTTCGCAAATTGCCTCTCTCGCATCCTGTAGTCATAAAAAATTTTCCAAAGCTGTTACGTTTTGTTTTATGGAGATTCTTCTGTCTATTATCACTGGATCCTCTGAATTATGAAGTCGTTAAAGAGTCAAAATATGAATATTGCTACATGTAAGCTAATGCTACTGCGCACTGAACTGACGTCACTAAACTGGAAGCCTCTTAATGTTTTCTTTTTTTTTCTTGTATAAGCCTCTTAAATAACCACACGAAGCAGCGCGATTCACCAGAGTAACTGTGGTGTGATAGTCACAAGTTTTGGTTGATATTTTTAGTAGAAAGCAAGGACGGTCGGGTGTTACGCCTTTGGTTGTACTCACCAAAAGCGAGCCGCCCGTTCCGTTGATTTGATTGGTGTAGTTCAGTGACGTCTAATTTATGTGCAGTAGCATTAGCTTGTAGCATTATTAGTATTACGACCCTTTAACAACCTCGTAATTCAGAGGATCCAGTGATGTACAGGAGAAAAATGTACACAGGACAAAATGTACAAGGTTCTGAAAATGTTTATTTAGCACAGCATGCGTTAGAGTCGATTTTTCCCATAGGAAATCTGAGTTAGACCCGGGTCTCCAAATTTGGGCATAACGAGGACTACAGAATGACGCATGACTTCAGAGAACAAACGTTCAGACAGTGTTGGACGGCGGTAACGACGACACAGAGGACAAATCTGATGAGAAATGAGTACACTGGATCAGAGCGACTCTCAGGACAGTCGATGATGCTGAACGGTTTAAGTGTCATAAATCAGTCAGAGAAAACAGGAGAACTAATGAGCTCAGACGTGATCGACACAGGAACACGATACAGATCCGGGCGGAGCTAAAAGCTAAAGTCTCACCGCCACTGCGCCATTGATTCTGTACAGAATCTAAACATATCAGCGGCACTGTGATGGAACTGTGATGGAACTGTGAGGGAACGTTCTCTACGCTCCTCACACGAGACTCACAAATAAATATAAACACGTGAATCCGAGCCAGCGGGGGGGTCACGGCATGAACGCGCAGAGCTACGCCTCTATTTTCGTTTTACTATCACACATACACACGATCATTTCCATTTCACAGAGCCGAGCCTCCGTCTCCTCACCCCCGTGTGTCTGCGCTGGGATTTTATTTGTCTTTCTGCATGTTAATGCCATTATTGATGTACTGAAAGTGAAGCGTGAGCTAACAGAAGCACGGCGCTGTCAGAAATGCATTTAGCTCGATTCTGTTCTGATTTAGTCAGTGTCAGTTCCCAACTGCTGGCTGAGACGACTGATCACATGACAGCTACCAACTGGGAGGGTGAAACACAGGGGTCGTGTTTTTAACTGCTTTAGACTTTGACATCTTGGTCATTTTGACTGAGTGATTACTAACTGAATTGCTGTAGGATTGTTAGGACGCCTCATAGTGCAGATTAACCAGTAATCGTGATGCACTTGAACGCAACACGCTATGCCTTATTTAATGGTACAGATAACATGATAATGGTATTTAACTGGATATTAGGGCAAACTGTAGCCTAGTGGTCAAGGTACTGGACTAGTAATCAGAAGGTCGCTGGTTCAAGCCTCACAACTGCCAGGTTGCTGATGTTGGGCCCTTAATCCTCAATTGCTCAGACTGTACACTGTAACTGTAATGTAAAGTCACTTTGGATAAAAGCGTCTGCTAAATGCCAATAATGTAAATGTAAATATTAAAGGTCATGACATGTTTATGACATGCTTATTCCAGTGCTCTTCTGTGCTAAATATTAAGGAAATAAGGAAATAAAATACATTTCGTGATGGGACACCAGGCTCCAGGTAAAATCCGCGTCTGACTCCTTCACCCTGACGTCATACCGCTTCAGAAGATGCGTCCAGCATCTCAACGAAACCGGTCGTCTCTCCCTCGCCCTCCCTCCGCCCCGTCCGTCCGCTCCCCATCGGATATTTATCCCCTGCCTCCCCTCCTCAGCCGTCTCATGATTTTAAGCAGGCCATTTGTAAGCCTCGCCAGCGCTGCGGGAACACAAACATCAGAATTAGGATGCAGACGGGAACAGGACAGAGGGAGGGAGGGAGGAAACGGAGGGGGAGAATTAATTCAGGTGAGAGCTCATCCCCGGAGCGGCTCACGCGCTCTCGCTGGAATATGTCGTAGTCTCCGCTTTTATAGGTTTGTGTACAGAAGCGACCTAGCGGGTGCTAATCTGCAAGCGTCCTCGGTCTGAGCTGGTGGTGCATGTGGCATAAACATTGTAAAAGGGAATTAGACATGACTAAATTGACACATTTATTGTTAACTTTTAACGTTTATAATTAGTCCGGAGGGTTTGGTGTGATGAGCTTCAGCTTTAGTAAATTGAGCCATGTGTGTGTTTAAATCTCTCACACTTTATTTTACACTCGTTTTACTGGATCTCGTTTTGTTTTGTCACTTCCCGTCTGTCTGGGCGTCTTGTTCGTATTCACCACGACCTTAAGGTTTGACAGCTTCCTCTCTCTCAGAGATTAAGTGCTGTCATGTGTTTGAGAGTGTTTGAGAGTGTCTATTTAAAAAGTAAAAACGTCTTCGACCTCATCAGTCATGTTGGGACTCACATGAGTCGACTGTGTCGGTCTGAGCAGATTTTAGATCGTAATTAAAAGAGGTTTGAAAAATCCTGAAAACTCTCATCTGTTTAGCACACAGGGTTTAGGTTTTATTTGGTTTGTTCTGGTCTGGTGTGGTATAGTGTGATCTGGTTTAGTTTGGTTTGATCTGTTATTTTGGTTTACTTTTATTTGATTTAGTTTGGTTTGGGTTTTTTTTGTTTGATTTGGTTTGGTCTGATCTGGTTTGGTTTGATCTTATTTTGTTTGGGTTTGATTTGGTTTGGTTTGATAAATCCCATCAACTATTGCACTTTAAATTTGTAAATTCAGATTCCATTTAGCAGATAAAATCAACAGAAAGACGAGTGTGGAAAGAATTTGGCTTAAACTATGTGGACATCTTGAGTGTGTTGGACTCTGTGTTGTACACAGATTTTCTTTAAAAATGTTTTTGCTCCAATCATTCAGTCACAGAAATCATCGAGTCCTAAACCAGTGTAAGAAAACCTTTTACCTCAGATCTCCAGCTGAAACGTGTTTTAGTTTTTAGTTTCTGCCCTGACGTTTCCTCTCCTCTCTCTCCGTCTCTCCACTCCTTTTCAGATCCAGCCCTTAAAAAATGCAAGTCATTTCCCAGGATCATGTAACTGGCCTAAAATAACAGGGACTGGCAGAGCGGGGCACACGGAGGGGCAGCGCCCTCATCTATTACTGAATCGGCTTGTCTGAATGATTCATGCAACAATTAAGAGAGGAATTCAGACTCGCTTCTGCGTCACGTGGATCTACAGTGAGCTGAACGAGCACTCGAACCCTGTCATACACCGTAACCCTGATATACAACGTAAATCTACACATATGAACAGAAAGTATATAATTTAATAGAAGTATATGTTTACGAGCATAAACAAAGCTGTCGAGTGGGGTGAGGTCAGGAATCTGTGCCGTCCAGCTCACTGGAGTTTCTTTACTTTAATCTGGACTTTTCTTCATGTCTTTGTAGAGCTTGTTGTGCTGGAACAGAAAAGGACCTTCCCTAAACTGTTGCTGCATAGTCAGAAGCCTAAGATTTCCTTTATTTAGCTGATTTATTTCACCTGTTAGCAACTGTTGTGGCTGAAACTTTTGTCCGTACATTTACACTTACAGTACCGTGACAGTATATTGTCTAAGCAATTGAGGGTTAAGGGCCTTGCTTAAGGGCCCAAAATTGGCAACCTGACAGTGGTGGGGCTTAAACCAGTGACCTTTCGATTACTAGTCCAGCACCTTAACCGCTAGGCTACAACTAAGTGTTTAAATACTTGTTTCCTTGTCTGTTTAGTCTGGATCTGTGTGTTTTTGAGGGTGAAGTATTTGGGTTTGCGTCTCGTACCCTACGTGAGACACTCACGCTACGCCACATCGCTATCACGACCCATCAGCCCCATCTATTTTTTGCTGACTCGGCAGCGGGCTGAAAGGTCGTACGAGGTGAAGCCCTCCCTCGGGGAGCAGGGCTAATCGACTCCCTCTAATTTAAAAGCAGGAGGGAGGAGGACGAGGAGGGAGGCTAACGGAGGGGAATGTAGGGGTGAGGTTAAAGACTCTGTGCCAGCACGTCTCGGGCTCAACGCCAGCGCACCGGGGCTGAAGGCTAAGCTTTAAAGAACAGAATTTTAGACACATAACTTGACTAACGTTCTAAAAAACAGGCCTGAATTAGAACTCCCGCTATAGGAAGAATCTGGATTTTGGCTTATTTGTGCCCAGTTAAGTTGCATAAACCTTCAGTAAACAAGAAAGGTATTTAGAATACAAGGAAATTAATATGAGCATCAAATGATAAGCTGCTAATAACGTATGCAAGCTAACAGGAGCTTCTGACTTTCCTCAGTTCTTAGCATCTCAGAATGACACGCCGTATCCCATTAAGCTCCTTCCATTAGCGACTGCTCACTTTAAAATGCTAATAACGGATGCCAGCTAGCAGGAGGCTTTGCTATCTAAACTTTCTTCTTAGCCCTATTAGCATTTTAAGATGCTGTGCTATATTCCATTAAGCTTTCATCATTACAGAACTCTTAGAAACTTTCCCCGAGTCTTTAAAACACTGTAGGAGCGACACGGTTACACGTTTACCTCGTTTGCATTTACAGGTTAAAATATAAAATATAAAAGTGGTGTTTGTGTGGAACCGAAAAAATAAATAGCGTGCAGGAGCTCAAAAATAAAGCTGTAAGATTAGCACGATCGCTAATCAGCTGCTAATTGCCATTTGTTATTTATGAGGTTAAATTGAAGTAGTAGGAATAGCTACCATTAAAAAATTCCTGTTAGTTTGAGATTAGAACTAATTTTAAAGGAGCAGCTCCAAGTTATCCAACGCTCACATCAGCAGGTCACAGAATTGAATGTGCTAGCCTGTTAATGAAACACAGCCTCTACACAGACGCATTTTAGGTCATCCTACACGTCTGAGAAGAGGGCGTGTCTAAATTCTTAGATCCCTTAAAAAGCTCCTACTGAGGCGCCTGAATTCTGACTGAATGACGAGGCAGCGTCCAACGCTTCATCAGCGCTGAAGGCATAGGTTGATCGGCCTCAGGCTAACTGTGTTAGCGTAGTAAGCTAAAACTGCAACGTAATCAGCGTAATCTCTGTATAAGTAGTACGTCTAAATAATCTGCCTTATGAGTTCCCTGTCTTATTAGAATCCTACTACTAAAGGGGACAGTTGTGGCCTAGCGGTTAAGGCACTGGACTAGTAATCCAAAGGTTGCCGGTTCAAGCCCCACCACTGCCAGGTTGCCACTGTTGGGCCCTCGAGCAAGGCCCTTTACCCTCAATTGCTCAGACTGTATACTGTCACTGTACTGTAAGTCGTTTTGGATAAAAGCGTCTGCTAAATGCCGAAAATGTAAATGTAAAGCAGCAAGGCAGCTGACTAGGTTTTCAGACAGACACTATATGACCGAAAGTATTCGGACGCCTGACCATGAGCTTGTTGGACGTCCTTTTTCAAATTCAAATGCTGTTAAAATAGATCAGCTATAACAACAGCCACTCTTCTGAGAAGGCTTCTCACAAGACTGTGGGAATTTGTGCCCATTCAGTCGATAGAGCATTAGTATGACGGGGCACTGATGCCTCGGTTGATGTTCCCGGTTCATTCCAGAGCTGTTGAGGACTTGGTTAGCAGGAAAGGACCTTCCCTAAACTGTCCGTGCAAAGCTGAAAGCATTTAATTTCCGTTATGTAATTGATATATTACGCTTGTTAGCGACTGTTGTGGCTGCACAGAATAAATACTAAACCATCGCGCCGCTCAGCAGCTGTTTTGTTGTTGGCGCTGATGTGAACAGCTGGAGCTGCGGCCATCAGGAGAAGTCAGGAGAGGACAGAGTTCTCTGAAGGCCAGAGCGAGGAACAGTTCTAATCCGTTTTATTGTTATGGTTTCTGTCGGAACAGCGATTGTGGTCGTTGCTATTGCTCAGCAGAGCTTAACTCGATTATCCCACAATTCTATCACCAGGAAGAGAGAAATCATTTCCTGTTGCTCATTGGGTTTGCTTGAAATGTAGCATCGTTTTTTTTCTGGCACAGGAAACGATCGGTGTGGCACAGCTGTAACGACTGGATGAAGCTACTCATGTTGTGGACACGGAGCTGAAGGAAATGTAGAAATGAGCTTTTAACTTCTATAAAATATGGAAATTCTTTCTTATCATTAAGTGTTTTAGCCACACACATAAAATTTTAGCGTCATGTTTGTAAACATAACATAAAGATGTAACATAAAGCCTCCATAAGGGGGCGTACGTGGACAAATTCATTTTGTGTTTATGTGCCTGTTGAAATTCATCAGTTAATTATTATTAATTTTCTCTGCGATTTTTTTTGGTTCAGGACCCACCCAAGGGTCACGACCCTGCGCTAACCCACAGCAGCCAAGTCTTACTGGAGCCGACAGACCGGTTTGACGTGAAATCAACTTCCTCCCACTGCAGCAGTGACACCTACAGTCTGGGAGAGGAGCTTCATGAGTGGTGGAGGAATACAGATTGCGTAGTGTGGTCCTCCATATGTGCTGAGACTCTCTGTATGACTCCATCGCTGGCTGGTATGAAGACGCGATGTTGAAAAAAACAGCACTGGTGTCATGTGACCAGCAGAGGTCACAAAAACGCACAATGCACAGTTTTGAAACCTTGCTAAAGAAGTGCAGCGTTTTTGTGGCATAAGCTTTAGCGTCAGGTCCTGCGCCGCTCTCAGCTGGAGTGGCATTACCGCTCTGATCGATGCCGATCGATGTGGGTGAGTGGATCTCCGGAAGGGTAGCGAGAGACAAAGGAACAGTGATAAAACAAAACGCGGTGCTGCCGCTCCACCCTTCGTACAGGAAAGGCCACCTCCGCATAAACACTCAGGACTCCCACACACACACTCGCTTACACACACACACTTCAGCTCAGTCAGCTGTTCTGTGCTCTATAAAATTAGATTTGAGTCCCTCCATCATATTGTTTTTATTCAATACTTAAGGGCGTCTGTGTGGAGCGCGATACCTCTTGACATTTGCTTAAAATTCAGACGCCCTGTGCTCTCAGTCCGAGGGCTCGTATAGACACGGCTCACCTCACTCTAGGGAAGGGAGGTTTGATTCACTTTTACACGCTTTTGTTTTTTAAGCGTTTTCCTCCCAATCTAGTTGTACCTAATGACCCGATCGCATTTCGTACCAGATGTCACAGCCCTCACGGTCTCCGGCATCAGTGAGCCTTGGCCGTACGACACGGTGTCAGCGGTTCGCACGGCGCTTTCCGCATCTCTGATGCCACCTCTCCCACTCGCTGCTCCTGGTTTTAGATTGGTGATCAGTACGGTGGGTGTGGAAGCTCTTGTGTGAGTTTGATCCTCTGAACCTGGTAGGTGTGTGTTGGTAGATGTTTCCAAAATCCATCCGTGTCTTACATAAGCTCATTTCACATCGTTGATTGCTCGGAGGCTCGAGTGTGATTTTATTTTTAGTAATGAATGAGTGTAATAAAAATGTAAAAATGTAACATCAAACACACTCGTGGACAATTTAGTGTCTCCAGTTCACCTCACTTGCACGTTTTAGGACTGTGGGAGGAAACCGGAGCTCCCGGAGGAAAACCCACACAGACACAGGGAGAACATGCAAACTCCACACAGAAAGGATCCGGACCTTTTGCCCAGTGATTCTGAGGAATCTGGACCAACCAGGACCAAATGAAACACACACACAGGCAGTGTTAGCTCAGTGCTTAAGGTACAGGGCTAGTAATCACTAGTCGCTGCCAGGTTTCCACTGTTGGGCCCTTGAGCAAGGCCCTTAACCCTCAGTTGCTTGCAGTGTATGTGGTCGCTTTGAATAAAAGCATCTGGCAGAAATGTAAGTGTAAGTAATACACCATGACCCGTGCACGCGCGTGTCAGGAGGCGTGAGGGAGAGTCAGGAAGTCGTTCAGCTGAATATCGATCTCACATTCAGCTCAGATGGACGCCGGAGACACAAATCCGTTCGACCAATATCCACACGTCCATCCCCGGGTCGTCCTTCAGCGTCCATCGGTTCTCACGTCTCTGTTCTGTAACTGAGACATCAGAGAGAATCAGGCTGTGAGATATGGAGGCTGATTGACCTGTCTGGCGCCGATACTGTCCATCGACACTTCCAGTCAAAGGTTCGGACGCGACTGTTTAAAACGAGCTGAACTCAGTGAGACGCGGTGAAGATGCTCAGCGGACGTTCTTCATGATGCTGGACAAACATCGCAGGTGATTATCGAAGGACTTGAGCGTACAAAAAGTTAATTTTACATAATACATTAGCTAAAGTATGTGGACACCTGAGGGTGAGCTGGTTGAACAGCCCATGGGCATTAATATGGGGATGACCACGCCTTTCTTCCAATTTAGTGTAGTCAATCTGTCTTCCACTGCTGGTGGATCCCTGATTGCAGTCGAGGTGGGTATATTGCCGCTCACGCCTCCTCCGACCCACGCACAGCCCTTAGCGGAACCCTTTTTAGCCCATACATTATGCACAGGCGCCTCTCTATCTGCTAATCAGGGTCCTTACACAGCGTTTGAACATTCACATAGTCCGGCCTTCCCGCCCTAGCAGAACCGTGTCTGCTGCAGGCACTGCCAATTATGCCCGCTTAACCGACCGGTGGCAACGCCGAGTTTCAAACCGAGGAGTTGCCTTCAGCGCTGAGGAAGCGTCGGACGCTCCCTCGTTATTCAGTCAGATTATCCACTTTGAGTACAGGGCTAGTAACCAGAAGGTTGCTGGGTCAAGCCCCACCACTGCCAGGTTTCCACTGTTGGGCCCTTGAGCAAGGAGTTCTATTTGTGTTTGATTCATTGGGTGAAATTCGGGAAACACCCTGGAAAGGTCACCAGTCCTTCACAGTTCCGAATCTGGACTCTTAGATCTTAAGCCATCAGTACAAAACTATAATCCCTGGAGCTCAGAGGTGATGGTTAAGTGGGTCAGCTGACCCGACCGGACGCTCCTTTTGTCAGTCCCAGTCCTTGTAAGTGATAAGTGGAAGCGAACCCGAGCCTACCGGCGAAACACACGCGACTCAATACAGATACAGCGTCAGGGTCGAGCGGAGTCATGTCAAATTGCAGCGAATCAGTTTCTAAGCGGCGCGTACGGCTCTCGGAAGAGGATTTGTTATCGGGGGGGAACGCCGGGGTGACCGGGGGCCGCAGCCGAATCCTAATGCCTGTAGTGCTGCTGCGGTGGCTGAATGATAGTGCTGAAATGTGAGCTGTGTAAGTCCCTGAGTCAAATAAATAAGAGAGATGGAGCAAGTCCCACTGGAGCTGAACTAATCCCACTCTTTACCTTCTCCGGCTCTGTGTGTGTGTGTGTGTGTGTGTGTGTCAGCACCTTTACTGAAAGCAGCAAAGCCTACACTGAACTACGTTTCAGAGCAGATGAAGTAGGGTAGATGAAGCAGGGCAGGTGAAGAAGAGCAGATAAAGCACGGTAGATGAAGCAGGATGGATAAAGCAGGACGGATGAAGTAGGATAGATGAAACAGGGCAGATGAAGCAGGATGGATAAAGCAGGGCAGGTAAAGCGGGACAGATAAAGCAGGGCAGATGAGGCAGGACAGGTAAAGCGGGCAGGACAGATAAAGCAGGACTGATGAAGCAGGGCAGATGAAGCCGGACATACGAAGCAGAGCAGATAAAGCAGGACAGATAAGGCAGGGCAGATGAAGCAGGACAGATAGAGCAGAGCAGATAAAGCAGGATGGATAAAGCAAGGAAGATTAAGCAGGACAGATAAGGCAGGAGTGATGAAGCAGAGCAGATGAAGCAGATCAGGTGAAGCAGGGCAGGTAAAGCAGGATGGATAAAGCAAGGTAGATGATGTAGGGCAGATAAGGCAGGACTGATAAAGCAGAGCAGATAAGGCAGGACAGATGAAGCAGGGCAGGTAAAGCAGGACAGATGAAGCAGGCCAGATGAACTAACTTGTTAGAAAGGTGCCATCCTGCATTAACTGCTTTGCTATGACCCGGTGAAACTGGGTGTATTTTAAATACCTGTCAGCAATGGGTCCAGCCAAAATAGCTTAATTAGGTTTAGGTAAAGTGTCTACATACTTTTGGCAGTGTGTGTGGTGTGGTGTGGTGTGTGTCATGTCTTACCAAGGAAGGTCTGAAGCCAGTGTGTTTTGTGAGGGTCTTTGTTCGACTGGCGCTGCCAGGCTGTTTAAATAAACAGTTGTCTCTATGAGCTGCATGGCTGCTGACATGGTTCGACGCGCACACACACACACACACACACACACACACACAGTACTGAGAAACTGAATCTATTCATTCATTTATGTTGCTGTTCTTTGTTAAAACACACTATGAAGCATTATAATGCTGTAATAACTCTGGTTCTCCGGCTTCTCGAACATTTTATAATCTAAAGAAATTGAGCGGGACTGGACCAAAGACATCTGTAGTGTTGGCCAGTGCATAATAAGTAAAATTAAATTAACAAATTTTAACATGCACAAATATGAAACGGCCCCTTGTGGAGGCTTTACGTTACATCTTGTAAACCACAGTGGGACCAGATTGCCACTATTTTTATTAATAAAGTATATTTCGCTTTGGTGCGTTGTTTGTGTTGCCAAAATGTGGGTCACTTGAAATAGAATTTGAAAAACCCTGATCTACAGGAGGGCAGGGGGACAGCCGGGTGGATTGTTTATCTTTGTACGCTTCACCTGTCAGTATGTCTGACAATCTAAAAATAAAACTCCTTTATGCCGCAGCTCTTTCAGTTTGTCCTGCAAGTGACCACTAGTGACCGTCCAGTATGCACCGTGATTCACAAATCCTTAATGTACATGCCTGATTTTAAACCCAAAATAAAAACTGAATTAATAGAGACCTGGACAGACATGTTTGCTTTACAAAAACGTCCGCTGGGCACACACACACACACACACACACACACACTCCGACCTCCACTGCCAACACAATCGCCACCTTTATTTCATCAGCGCTTGTCTTGGCGTCGCCGCACGACCCCGTCCTTTCTTCTCTCTCTGTTTAGTATTTTAATGAGATAAGAGGTCCTCAGTCGCTACCCGCTGCTCAAAAATCTCTAAAACAAACTCAGGAATGAAAAAAAGACTAAAATGGCAGATAACACAGAAGCTTTTCCGAGCGATAAAAGCCTAAGAATAGAAAAGCAGGACAAAGTCTGGCTAGAGACCAGCAGTGATACGGAGGAAGAGATTGAAACCGAGAGAGAGAGAGAAGGGGGGGATAAAACGAAATGAGTCCACATGTCACAATTACAGAACCCGGCTATTAGGCAATCAAACAGAAAAAAAGGAAATGAGGAGGAGGAGGAGGGGGAGCGATCTAAAAGATGTTAATTCCCTCGTGCTCTGCAGGACTTTTTCAATTTAGCCCAGATGAAAGTTCGGGAGGGAAATAATTACGACTAAAAGATGACGAGTGGCACCTTCATTCCTCTGCTCCTCTGGTTATAATCGCGGTGCGCTCTCTTTTGGTTTTTTCTTCCCCCGTTCAGAGGGATTAAACTGGATCAGAAAAAGAGTCTCAAGTCCTGATTTGGAGTCTCGGGTACAGCTGTCTGTGTCAGTTTATTTAACCCCTGAAAAACCTTTCAGACTAAAAATGTGTATTAATTATTCACCTAAAAATTCTATATATGCATCTCCCTCAATATTCCTCCCAATTTAGTCATATCCAATTACACAATTTGTATTTCCAAGCCTACTGCTGCAGACCTACACTCCTGACCTAGGAGAGCCCTAACTAACACACACACCCTTGTGCATTAACGTGTTAATCACGTGTGCATTAACAGACCACTTCCTTTCACCTGCTTAGGTGAGTGGGGATCTGTATCGCGTACTGAGAGATTTCCCATTCATTACATTACATTCACAGCATTTAGCGGACGCTTCTATCCAGTATACAGTCCAAGCAATTGAGGGTTAAGGGCCTTGCTCAAGGACCCAACAGTGGCAAAAACTGTGCCGAATCAATGATACGGATCACGATCCGCCAGCGACCCCTAACAGGAGCAGCCGAGGAGGATAGATAGATAGATAGATAGAGTCATATTTAGAATAGAATAGAATGCATTTATTTGTCATTTATATGTATACACGTGTACAATACAATAAAATCCGCATATCCCAGCTCATCAGAGCGCAGGGTCCTAAAGCCGAGAGGATTAAGGGCCTTGCTCAAGGGTCCAACAGTGGCTGCATGGCAAAACTGAGATTCAAACTCAACCTCTGGATTGATAGTCCAAAGCTCTACCCACTAGGCTACCACTGTCCCCAAAGTGTTTAGTAAATTAAATAATGTTCTGGGTAGAAAAAGGGTCATAACAAGTCTGTGAAGTGGAGAAAATAGAAACAAAGTGGTGTTGGGATCAGATCTGACTACACTGGACAAACTTTCCATTACATCTTCATCCAATCTAGACAAGATTCACATCTGATTATTCATTTGTTTGACAGTGTTAAAACCGTTTACATTTTTCCTCATCTTCTTCCTCTGCTTCCTCCTCATTTCTCCTCCATTTCTTCATGCACCAGTTCCCGAATCTCAGTCTCGTGTCTCCTGGATCCTCACAGCAGACGGAGGACGCAGGATTGTCCTTTGTTGTCCTGATTAATGAACTCTCGTCCGTCTGAGTAATTAGTTGCAGTTCTGTGGCTCTTGCGTGTGTTAAGGCGTGTGTAGCGAGCATCGAGGAACTGGAGACGTGCCACGTCCTCGTGGCGGATCTGAAGTCAGCGGGCACCTATTTATCACTGCGGGGTTTTGATGACTTTCCTTTTCTCTGACCTGCATCTACTTGTAGCGGCTGAGCACGGGGTTGGATAAATCCGATCGGTCTGATGAGACGTCTGGGGCTGTCACTTCCTGGAGGTCGACTGACGCCACGTTCTAGCTCTGAAATAAATGAGAGTATGTGAGATACGTGACCTTAGGAACCTCAAAAAGCTCAGCAGTTAAGGAAAGGGCTAGTAATCAGAAGGTCGCTGGTTCAAGCCCCACCACTGCCAGGTTGCCACTGTTGGGCCCTTGAGCAAGGCCCTCAACCCTCAATTGCTTGCGATGTATATTTAATGTCTCTCAATTGTCCTGCTTGGGCGGCACGGTGGCTAAGTGGGTAGCACTGTCGCCTCACAGCAAGAAGGTCCTGGGTTCAATCCCCAGGTGGGACAGTCTGGGTCCTTTCTGTGTGGAGTTTCTGTGTGCATGTTCTCCCCGTGTCCGCGTGGGTTTCCTCTGGGTGCTCCGGTTTCCTCCCACAGTCTAAAGACGTGCAAGTGAGGTGAATTGGAGACACTAAATTCTCCATGACTGTGTTTGATATAACGCTGTGAACTGATGAATCTTGTGTAATGAGTAACTACCGTTCCTGCCATGAATGTGACCAAAAGTGTAAAACATGACGTTAAAATGCTAATAAATAAACAAACAAACAAACAATTGTCCTGCTTAAAACGCCTTTCAGTCAAATTGAGCGCTTTGTGTTTGGAATATACAGCTACAAAACAATTCACATTTCACAAACACATCAGCGATCGCATCGTCGTTCAACGTGAGGAGCCGTAACGCCCGTACACGACTGTGTGGCAACCCGGGTCTCCCCGGACCGCGTACGGTTAAAGCTAGAATACGTGTGAAATGAGATGTTCCTCTTCAACACGCACGGAAATGAAACACAGCCGCTTGTCTGGCTTCAGTCTGTGCCTGGAGATGACATTACTCACAGGACTGTCTTGTCTTGTGTGCTTTTACTTCTAATGTAAGACGGGGACGAGTGGACGCTGCTGGGAAGCTTGTCAGAGCTACGTGGGGTGGTTAGCTGGATGGTGCTAGCTGAGTTGACAGATCCGTGCTGAAATATCCGGCCTCAGGCTGTAGCATCGTGTGTAAAGGTGTTGTTTGTTTGTGTGTAATCCGCTGGATGTATGAGCTAGAGATATCAGAGAGGATCATCATCAAGGCTAAGTTTAACAAACCCTAAAGCTTTATTTCATCCTGATCAAGTGCACGTTTTCCAGAACCCTTTTTTTTTTTTTCTTCTATTTTTCCAACCTTTTCCCCCCAATTTTCTCCCCCTAATCCAGTGACTGACGACGCTTCTCAACTGTCACACCCCCCCTCCGACACGTACAGTCAGTACAGACTGCATTTTTCACCTGCCTTCACGAGGCGAGTTCACATATACCGATCAGCACTGTGCACGGAGAGCCACACCCTGATCAGCATTATTCCTCAGCCCTGTGCAGGCGCCATCAATCAGCCAGACAGTTATGAGGACCCATGATCCGACTTGCCCCTAACCCTCTGAACAACAGCCAATCGTTCATTCCGCCGCCCAGTCCAGCCAGATGGCAGAGCTGAGATTCGATACGATGTATTCGAAAACCCAGCTCTGGTGTGCTAGCGTATTTTACCGCTGCGCCACCTGAGCGGCCCCAGAAAGCTCATTTTTATCTCAGCGTAAGATAATGGGTTTTATTCTGACCTTTACGAAGAGACGTCTGATCCATGTGCTTTGTATTTATGAGCAGTTGTTTGTACAGATATTCTTGCAAGAGAAATAGATTAGCATAATGGTTCAGGTCAGAATAATCACGCCAGACCGCTGAATGAAATCAGCATCGCTAAAGCACTGGAAAGAGCTGGACAGTTGTTTAAAGCTGCCATAAACAAAACTATACACACATTTCTTATACATATTTAGCTTAATACCGACTCTCACGTTATTGATACAAGTAGACGAACAGAAAGTAGTAGTTTCTTGACTTTCATATTTGAAACTGTAGTAGGCTGCACAGCAGCCTTGATTTTAACCCCAGTGAACACATTTGGGGTGAATTAATGCCATTCGACAGCTTGGCCTGACATACAAATGCTCCTTGGGCACAAATTCCCACAGACAATCCACAATCCTTTATAAAAAGCCTTTCCGGGTAACTAAAGCTGGTTATATTTGCAGGACAACAAGGAAAGTCGACTCCACATGAATGCACATGCCTTTGGAACTGGAATGGATACTTGAATTATAACTTACAGTCTGGCGTGCACATACTTTCGGTCAGTCCAGCACCAGCCAGGTTGTCCAGATGATATTAAGACATAAAAGAGCATCTACCCGGTCCACGCTTCGGTTCGAGCATGGTTGGCAGTGATGATGGACCGGGCTGGCCCATCATGGAGAAATTCTCCGGCCAGGCCGCGCTATCGATCCCCCTCTGGCCTCCTGAGAAAAATGAGGGGTTTTTTTACCCTCCTCCATTTGGCACATCGATAATGGGGAAGCGGTCAGCCCGGGCCGGTTTAAAGATTACTGATGTGGGCAAAAAGGCGAGCAGGCAAAAGGTCACCATCAGTCTGCTGACGTCTGAACTGAGGGAGTCATTATCACTGGCTGAAGCAACAGTACCGGTACAAGTACCTCTCTGTCTCTCTCTTTCTCTCTCTCTCTCCATCTCTGTTGGATGTGTTTTGGGTGGCATTAAAGGGGTATTAATAATAAACAAAGGGAAAAAGGGCGTGTGCCTGTCTCTCTTTCCAAATATCTGCCACCAGGACCTTTTTTGATTCCAGCATTTATCAAAAACGAATAACATTTTCCTGAGATAAATTATTCATGATACATAATCGATTCTTTAGATATTTGAAAAGCCTCGTATAAAATCGAACACAGGGTTGATGTCAGACATTTATATTATTATACATTATATATTATAAAAGACCACAGTGACTAAAAGTATGTGAACACCCCTGCTAAGATGATTTGACGAGTTTTAATTGGATGAGGCCTAAACAGAGCTCTGACCTCAACCCTAATGACCATCGATTGCATGCTATCTCATCTGACATCAGTCAGTGCTTTGACAGTGTTCACAGTCAAGCCAGCTTAATACAAGTCTTTGCTCTGGATGCTCTTTGGGCACAAATTCCCACATATACTCCATAATCCTTTAAAAAAGCCTTTCCAGGTAACTAATATATTTGCAGGACAATAAGGAAAGTCTGGAATTGTTACTGGATTTATAACTTGTCCAACAAGCTTACAGTCTGGCGTGCACATACTTTCGGCCAGTCCAGCACCAGTCAGGTTGACAGTGTTCACAGTCAAGCCAGCTTTAAGGTGCCGAATTTCTCTTGAGCTGCACCTTACATAAAACAAGCTTACTTACCCAGAATCGGTACCCCATCTCACTGGGGTTAAATTTCCTCACATGTCAGTACTTTGGAAATTTGTAAAGATGGAATAATGTTACAGGCTACAGCTGCTAGCAGTTAAGGTACTACACCAGTAATCAGAAGGTTACTGGTTCAAGCCTCACCACTGCCAGGTTGCTGCTGATACTCTGAATTGCTCAGATTGTAAACTGTCACAATACTGTAAGTCGCTTTGGATAATAGCGTCTGCTAAATGCTGAAAATGTAAATGTATTTCTTGCGGTCTTACCATGTTACAGTGTGTGTGTGTGTGTGTGTGTGTGTGTGTGGGACCTGTTGATAGCCGTCATAAGTGGATGGATAGCCGACGTGGTGTGCAGTAGTTTTCCATCAGATAAAACCCAGAGGGAATCTCTGCACTCCGCTTTGATTAACACCGATGTGAGAGCAGATTGCTCTCTCACTCTCTCTCTCTCTCTGTCTCTCTGTCTCTCTCTCTCTCTCTCTCTCTCTCGCTCACTCACTCTGCCTGGGTAATTCTCTCTTTGTGAATGAAGGAGTGAACAAATGGAGGAATGAAACGTAGGACAGGGATTAGAGCTGCTCGCCGGCGGGATCAGGAGGTGCACGGTTAATCCTTTCCCTTCTGTAAATGATCCTGCTGAGACGTGGCGTCTCTTCTTTTTGTGAGCTCTTCAAACTTCTGAAGCTCTCAAAGAGAATGAGAGGAATCTTCCTGTAAGCGTCTGCCAGTTCCTAAAGACGTTCACATTGCCAGAAGTATAGAGACAGCTTTTTAAGAGAGGAACACTGGCGGTAGATTGTGATATAGTAAGGAGGTTGTTTTATTGAATACGCTGCTACCTTTCTAGTCAACAAGTCACATTTATTTGTATAGTGGGTTTTTTTTGTACAATGGAAATTGTTTGGCCACTTTGGGCCCCCAGGTGGTGCAGTGGGATATTCCGCTATCACACCCGCGCTGAGATTCTGAACTCCTCAATTTGAAACTCGGCGTTGCCACCGATTGTCTGTGCATCATCTAGCAGGCATAATTGGCAGTGCCTGCAGCAGACACTAATTAAACACCGTGTCTGCTAGGGTGGGATGACCAGACTATGTGGGTGGGGTCTTCAAACGCTGTGCAAGGACCCATATTAGCAGATAGAGGCACTCTGCATGGGCAAAAAGAAGTATACTATTCTGACAGTATACTCTCTAAGCATTTGAAAGTTAAGGGCCTTGGTCAAGGGTTCAACAGTGGCAATTTGGCAGTGGTGTGGTTTGAACTATTAGTCTAGTGCCTTAACCACTAGGCTTCAACTGTCCTGCTTACTATTCTTCTCACATCTTTATGGATTTCATCTGGATCCATCGGTCACCTTCTGAAAGCATCCAGATGGTGGATTGGCTGCTTAAAATCTGACAAAGATTGAATAGATGAGCATCCATAAGTTAGTATTTCAGATAATCAGCTGCCACCAATCAGTGAGCTGCATTTAATTCTATTTCTCATCACAGGACTGAAGCATGTTCACTGCCCGACCTTTGAATTCACCAGGCGAGGGATTTCAGACTAGATCTCATGTCCTTCCAGTCCCCAGACCTTTCATCTGACACCCTGTTTTAATTGGTTAATACGATACATTAAAAATGTATCGGGTGATAAATGAGCTCCCTGATTTATTGTTCTTTTAGGATCTTTTGGCATTTTGGTTGAAGGTACCGAGGCACTGGTGTTGCCCTTTATGTCACTCACGCAGAGGTTAATATTAGCACCCCAGGTGGCGCCTCCTGCCTGTACTGCCAATGTTTTATTTCCTGCGTCCCTGGGGCTCTGCACATCACATCTCAGTGTCACTGTGTATTTTTATCCACCTTCCTGTCTGCCCCGGTTTCTTTCCCACACTACGTTAAACTGTCCTTGGCCAAAAGTATGTGGACACCTGACTATGAACTTAATAAGCATTGCATTACAATTCATTGGGCAGAATGATGGTAGTCATGTAGTCCTTTTTATACCAGCCTCTACTTTTATAGAAGGTATTTCTCGACCATTTGTATGGTCGGACACTGAGGTTGGGAGAATGCCTGGTTCACAGTCTACATTCCACTTCTCTTTTGTGTTGAGGCCACTCTGTACTGGTCACTAGACTTTTTCCACACCAAACTCATCAAACCAAGTGCTTATAGACCTCAATTGTTTCAAACCATGTGTTTATGGACCTTGGATGTGTTTAGGTATATTTTACACAGTCCCCTAGGGCAGGACAGGAAAGGACCTTCCCCAAGCTGTTACCATAAAACTGACGTACATTGTATATTATTGTATATTATTTTAAACGTCTTGGGAGGGGTGTCCACATATCTTAAAGCCATATAGTTTATTAAACCCCAATGATGTGAGTAGCATTAAACAGCTGGATTAGATGTTGTTGGTGTGTCTCTGATGTTCTCAGTCAGCTGATGATGGGAGGAATAAAAGGACGCATTGTAATTACCAAGAAAGCTCTGTGGTGATGATAGCGGTTTTTAAAGATAGATGTTTTAGTATTTAAGGAATGGGGTACTGATAACTACTGCCCACTGTTGTCTGTCGTCACATCCAGTGTGAAAAAAACCACTGTTCCATGTACGTTTAATAGGATTAGTCAAATTAGCCCTGTTTATACACGAGTGCATGTGTGAATTTTCCACAATGACGGGAGATGAAAAACATCATGTGATATGATGTCACAGATCTGTGTGTGTGTGTGTGTGTGTGTGTGTCTGTGTGTCTGTGTGTGTCTTCAAAGCATTATTTACCTTTTTCAGCAAACGTCTCTGTCTTACAGTGAGCATTAAAAGATAAAAGACTGTAAAAGTTAGTGGTGGTAGCATTATACTACAAAAAATAAACTCTAACCCTTTACACTAAATCCTTAACCCTAGCCCTAAATCTATTCCTAGCCCTAACCCTACCCCTTAACCCTAGCCCTAACCCTACCCCTAGCCCTAACACTTAACCCTAACACTTAACCCTAGCCCTAACTCTATCTACCGCCACCACCAAGTTGCCACTGTTGGGTCCCTGAGCAAGGCCCTTAACCCTCAATTGCTCATTGTGTTCTGCTCATTGTGTAAGTCGCTTTGGATAAAAGCGTCTGCTAAATGCTGCAAATGTAAATGTAACACTTAATCCTAGCCCTAATCCTAGCCCTAACCCCAGCCCTAACCCTACCCCTTAAGCTTAGCCCTAACACTTAATCCTAGCCCTAACCCCAACCCTAGCCCTAACCCTAATACTTATACTCAGCCCTAACCCCCAACCCTAGCCCTAACCCTAGCCGTAACCCTACCCTTAATTCTAGCCCTAACCCTAATACTTATACTCAACCCTAACCCCCAACCCTAGCCCTAACCCTACCTTTAACCCTAGCCCTAACCCTACCCCTTAACCCTAGCCCTAACCCTAACACTTAAACCTAGCCCTAACCCTACCCCTTAACCCTAGCTCTAACCCTAACACTTAACCCTAGCCCTAACCCTAACACTTAAACCTAGCCCTAACCCTACCCCTTAAACCTAGCCCTAACCCTAACACTTAATCCTAGCCCTAACCCTAACACTTAACCCTAGCCCTAACCCTAACACTTAATCCTAGCCCTAACCCTAACACTTAACCCTAGCCCTAACCCTAATACTTATACTCAGCCCCAACCCTAGCCTTAACCCTACCCCTTTACCCTAGCCCTAACCCTACATTTAACCCTAGCCCTAACCCTACCCCTTAACCCTAACCCTAACCCTTAACCCTAGCCCTACCCCTTAACCCTAACCCTACCCCTTAACCCTAGCCCTACCCCTTAACCCTAACCCTAACACTTAACCCTAGCCCTAACTCTAGCCCTTAACCCTAGCAGTATACCCTAACCCGAAATCCTAACTCTAAACTTAACCATAGCCAAAACTTAACCATGTACTAAATATATTAATAATTTGAAAATTAAATTCCCTAGTAAAACAAATTGACATTTCAAACAAGTGTGTAAAAAAAGACTTCATGGCGCTGTACATTACACACACACACACACACACACACACACACACACACACACACACACACACACCTGGGTTCCACTTTGCTCTTCAGGATGTGGACGTGAAAATGGCTCGACACTTTTTTCAATCGCTTCAGCAGATCAGTGATGTCAGAGAGTGTGAAATATACGAGCATGTCATCTGACACCTGAGTCCTACGGCAGCGCTGCTAACACACACACACACACACACACACACACACACACAGACAGAACAGTACACACACACATAAACACCTTCACATGCACACACAGAACAATACACACACGCCAAACAATACATACACACATCTTTCTGCACAGGCATGTAGGCAGTGTGTGTGTGGTAGACCTGACCAGCTGTTACACACTCTCACTTTTATGATCGGCTCAGTTCAGAAGGTCAAACATCTTACCTAAGTACAAAAACCATCACACACACAAACACACACACACTTTACATTCCAAAATTCCCAGGGAGGTGCACTTGTGTTGTGCTTTTCAACCTGAGGGCTGTGGCCCCCTAGTGTGCTGTGGTGGTACTAACAGGTGGGGGGATTTATAGTTGACATGGGTTTAACCCCTGATGTACTGTGTACATTTGCCTTGATCAATCATTCAAGCCCCTCACTAGTGGTGCACATCAGACGGAAGGTTTCTCCAGGGCGAAGCTCAGTCAAAGTGCTTTTATTAACAAATATCTTCATCATATAACGTACACGCCAGATTTAACTGTTAGCTGCAGCTTTGTATGATTGTTTAGCTACCAATAAACTGCCAGTTTCTCAGCAAAACCTTTGATTAGCCACTTATTTCAGCCTTTCTGTGGATGTTTTTCAACACAAATGTAGCAAAATAGCACACGTTGATTTATATCACAACTTGGCCAGTTCGTGCCACATGGAAAGTGTCAGCTTCTGACTTCATTGACGTTTACTTTTTCGGCATTTAGCCGACACCTTTATCCAAAGCGACTTACAGTAGTGTGACAGTATACAGTCTGAGCAATTTAGGGTTAAGGGCCCAACAGCAGCAACCTGGCAGAGGTAGGGCTTGAACCGGCAACCTCCTGATTACTAGTCCAGTACCTTAATCGCTAGGCTACAGCTGCCCTAACACACTTCCGTGGTTGTTCATGTGGAGCGTCCTGGTGAGAAACTCGTTTTTACGAAGGGAAAATGATGTATTCGACCAGACAGGAGTCGTCCCTCTCACTACGGGAACAAGAGGAGAACCCTGACTGACCTTCAGTCCCTCAGACACAGCCTGACCAGTCTACAAAACCTGATGAGATGCCGTAAAAGCAACCCACATTTTGTCCACGATTTTTACCGAGACCCAGGCAACACAAATGACCCAGACATCAAAACAAACCACAAAGTGAAATATACCTAATTAATAAAAGGCGGCAATCTGGTCCCACTGTGGTTTACCAGATGTATTGTAAAGCCTCCACAAGGGGGCGCTCGTGTACAAGTTTATTTTATTCAAGTTTATTTCATTATTAATATTTTCTTTTTGGCTTGCGACCCACCCTGGCGTTAAAGACTGCTGTGCCACATTAGTGCCCGGTGTACTTCTGACTTCTGACTCCACCCAAAAGTTTAAAGACACCCATTCAGGTTTGTTTAAGTCTAGAAAGTCTCGGGTTTGACTTGAGATTTTTTCTCAGACGTTAATTATTTCTAATGTGTTTTACAGACGAGAGTTTTTTCTGAAAGAAATGCGAAGGCTCTACGCATAACTCCTGATTAGACTTTGAGCGGTCTAGACATCCAGTCCTGAGCATCTCAGACTCTACGGTTATTTTTTCTCTTTCATTCTCTTTCTCTTTCTTTCGATTGTTTGGTTTGCTGGCTGTGACTGTGAGGGTGTTTTGAAAACGCTGACCTTGTTGAAAACACAATCCTGCACCAGATTCTTTCTTCTCGCTCTACGTCTATGTCCAGTCCTGCTCGTCCTCCCCCTCGTTCTCGTTCCCCCATCTACCGAATTCCAGCCGAGAGATATCTGCTATAATCAGGCCAAGGTGATTTATAACAGCCTGGCGCTCTATATAGACGCATTTTTATAACCCCTCGCTGCATATGATCTCCTTGTGGCGTATTCTCCATCCACTCCAGCTTTAGCTCTAGCTTTCTGCAGTCCACCCACATTTTGCTCTAGAGCAGATGCTGTGGAAAACATTCCCGCTGTAAACACCATTTAACCAGTCGTTAGTTTGTATGTATACCTGGCCTCTGACATATCGATGCACAAACACACGTTCACGTTTCCGCACCAGTTCATATCGGTGTAGCAGATCTGGCGCATGATTGACAGACTAACAGCCCCGGATACGTCTGTTCCAGTTCTCTTGCTAAGATTAGATCCGTGCTGCGAGCGGGTGAAGAATACACACGACGTGCACTCTGGCCTACTAACCCAAGTATCAATTTACCAGTCACATAAACACCAATTTTAGACGCAGAAGGCTTCCATCAAGCAGCCTGATTGTATATGACATCGCAGCTGCGGTGAAACCAGGCTGGTTTAAAGAAGCCAATATACAAACCTGAGTAAAAACAATAAAACAATAATAGTGTAACGGCTCCACATGCTGCACAGACCTCCATCACTCCGACAAGTGTGCATTTACATCAGTTTCATATATGAATATTAACACACTGACCTACTTTATTACCCGTCTTTGTGTAAAGAAGAAGAATTATTTGTCACATGTACATATTCAGTACAATGAAACTCTTTCTCCGTATATCCCAGCTTGTTTGGAAGTCTGGAGCAGACAGGGTTAAGGGCCTGGCTGCATAGCAAAGCCTGTACTTAAACCCACAATCTTCTGACTGATAGCCCAATGCTCTACCCACTAGGCTACCACTGTCCCAATAAAACAGACATCATCTAGCCATATCAGCAGAGGCCATAACTGCAGCAGCAATCAGGAATCCCTTCACCCTTCTTTCCCTCGGACACAGTCAATCATGTCTGTGTAGGTGCCCAACCGGCTAATAGCAGAGCTGATATTCGAACTCGAGAGCTCGAGATCGCATCGTGTTTTACCGCAGCGCCGCCCGAGCACCAACAGTTGGTCATTTCTTAGAGATGGAAGACCAGATTAGATTTGCACTCCTTGAGGGAGCAACATCTACTGTTTGATTGAGGCATTGATTGGTTAAAGCTTTCTATAGGAATCCACCACTGTCCGGTAAAAAGAAGTGATCCAGTTAGGGTCACGGGGGGGGGTACTGGAGCCTATCCCAGCTTTTTAATGGGCGCAAGGCACACAGTAACACCCTGGGCGAGGTGCCAGTCCATCACAGGGCAGACACACACACACACATACACCCACACATGGGGAGAACATGCAAACTCCGCACAGAAAGGACCCGGACCGCCCCGCATGGGGATCGAACCCAGGACCTTCTTGCTGTGAGGCGATAGTGCTACCCACTGAGCCATCGTGCCACCCGTTATAATTTTTAGTTCAATTTAATTTTGTGTATGTATAATTTGTGTAAATCATGTTTATTAAAATTAATTTCCAGACCACACAAGGTGCTGACCACAAGTCTGGTGCCTCTCAAGTTTTTACCTGCCACTATCGCTCTTGGCTTGCTCAACGGGGGTTTTTGGTCTGTCGGTCCTGGATTCTGTAAAGTAGCTTTGAGATCATATGTACTGTAAAAAGCGCTATAGAAACTAGCAGGTTTTCTTAAATACATATTTTCTTAGGGGGTTAAAGCTTCCTGCAGCACATTTAATTAATCGTGACATTTTTATTCACATTCACCAAATGGGCCGTCATTTTGGAACAGACTGTACAGGAAGACATCGTTAGAAACATATGGGTCATTACTTCTGTCCACAGTTTTTTTACAACGCCATAGAAGGAAGATTCTCGAGGGTTCGTTTGCGACGTTGCAGCATGATCGGTGTAAGGTAGTCCGTCTTGCTCTCAGGCACTTGCTCAATCTATCTCTCAACACACACACACATAACGACAGCTATGATTGAGGACAGCACCTGCCAGTTGACATCAGGCTATAAAATAATAAACCTCATCCATCCACCATAGATGAGCGTCTGCGGTTTAAAACTGGAGTAAGAGCTCACATAAATAAGTGTGTTTAAAAGCCGGTTTCATGCTAGGATTCAAATCATTTTTTCAAAGCTTTTTAATATTTCATAAGTCAAAGAAGTTCTAAAAAGACTTTTTGAAGCGTCTCAGCCTACGCTGCAAAGACGATGTACGATTCTATCTCATACAGCACTAATCAAGGGCTATCTGCTGAAGTTTAATCACGTCTAAGGGTTTATTTAATTTGACTAACCAACTGAAGTCAAAAAGAGGGATTCACACTTAACAGCAGCACCATTTACTGAGCCTGAACATGTTTTATTAACATGAGAGTCAGTGGCAAAGTAAATTAACTAAAGTAACTAAATTGTTTGGAATAAATTCGGTGGAGTCCTGCACATTTTGGATAGATAGATAGATAGATAGATAGATAGATAGATAGATAGATAGATAGATAGATAGATAGATAGATAGATAGATAGATAGATAGATAGATAGATAGATAGATAGATAGATAGATAGATAGATAGATATGAAGATTTTTAGTGTCCTACTTAATAACTCCGACACTCCTATTGTTTATTGTTTCTTCATATTTACAACAAAATGAGACAAAAATCTATATTAACATCTCACAGAGAAAAGGCAATCTATAGCATTTTACTTCCCACTCTGCAAATACAAATGACATTACTAAGAATTCATGTCCTCGTGACCTCCAACCTTATGAAAAACGAGTTCTGTCTCTTTCTCTCTGACATAAACAGATATGAAGAATTTAAAATAGCTTAGCACGTTTTTTTTACAAGATTTTGTACATATCTGCTACATAGGGCGGTGGTAGCTTAGTGGTTAAGGTACTAGAGTAGTTAGCAGAAGGTTGCCGGGTTAAACCCCACCACCTTTGCCACTGTTGGGCTACTGAGCAAGGCCCTTAACCATGAACTGCTTGAATTGTTTTCAGTCACAACTGTAAGTCGCTTTGAATAAAGCATCTGCTAAATGTAAACAAATGAACATTGTCCTAAACTGAACTAATCTATTAGTGACGAAATAATTTTTATATTTGTTTGTCACAGAAATTGTTTATAGCAGCATAACTCTGGTGTAATGATGAAGCATGTCACAAGCTCAAAGCAGCTGTATATCCTTGCTAAATTGTAAGATTGATCCCATTACGGTTAGCAAATAAAATTATAGCTGACTTAGCTGTTCAGGTGGGCATCAACAGCCTTTGTTTGTCTTCCCCTGTTTCACCCGTCTGTTTGTAAACAACTTAATTTCCCTAACTAATGCTCTTGTTCCTCTTTACAATAACGAATCGTCAGGAGTCACCTAATGTTTGTAAAAGAATCCCTAACTGTATTGTTTTATAGTGTGTAATGGATTATCACTGTCTGTGTTTAGCATGCTAAACACTTAATCCTGTTCAACCGCATGTACTGTGGTATTTATCAACGCTGTAAAGTGTGGCGCTTTCTCTGCTGTTAGCAAATGTAGGACTTTGCTGATACACATACTGAGATTTGGACGTTTAATTAAACCAGTTTAATGATGGTTAAAGAACCAAATAGAGATGTAGCAAAGAATACTAGAATTTTGATAATGACTGTACAGACAGGTTGGCTATTTTAATAGGACTGGATATTTTTTTATTTTTCCACCTAGCTGGATAGCGATGTTGTGTAAATGTAGGTTAAACATAGAAGAATGTGTTTAAATGAATCTCATGATGTCTTACAGCTATTAACAGTCCTCTTTAGGTAATGCTACAGCATCTCAGTGGGACTTGACACTGAAAAGACGCTAATCCTATTAACTATTCCATTGATTCATGTATCCTTTTTCCAGGTCTTTGCATTAAGACGACCCTAAAATTATTTAGTATTTTTTATTATACAATTCTCTTGTAGTCCGGGCATTAAGCCAGCAAATCAAGCCTAAACCATGTTGTTCCTGCGATGATTTACACTTAGGATGAGGCTGTTTTGTTGTTGTGCTATGGTTTATTTACTATCTTTTTACAAAACCTAGAGTTGTACGTTTCCGCCCAAACTAAATCATTGTAAAATGTAGAGATGATATTTTACAAATCTGAAATGTGTGTGTGTACGAATGTTGTTGGAAAACAGTGGACACTGAAACTGATTTCTGCACCATTAAAAGCCACACTTGTTGACAATTTTCCCCAGACTCCATATCTCATTACGACGATGGCAGCCGGCCTTGAGAGACCAAAGGCTATCAGAAGTGACCGACCGAGATGTGCTTTTCCTGAAGTGTTCTGAAAACGCAGGGTTCATAAACACCCTGCGACTGTAAGCTACTCATGCCGTAGATGGACCTGCGGATTGAGTGGCTGGAGAACAGAGGAAGAAAGGAGAACACCAGAATCCATTTGTACTGTTATTTGGACTGTTTGATGGAAGCGGACCGTCGGGCCCATTTAAATGCTCATCGTTCGGAGAGAGTGGCTCTCGTTTCCATTCCGGAGAGATCGATTTATTCCACCACTTGCTGCTTCTGTGATTGGATAGTGAATTCTGGATCTGGCAGCTCTGTCCCCAGAACCCAGTGAAATGAACACGATGAAATTCTTGTTCCTGGGTTAGACGGACGGAATTCAGAAATGCTGCTTAGACTTTCTATATTTTCTATTAGATTGGATTCTGAATCCACCTGCTTGAATTACCGCACATTCATTTTAAACTAATGGAAGGTTATTTCGAGTCAAGCTAATGCAGAAAGGAATTATGCCGGTAATGGAGGCGAACGCAGCCATTCCCGGGGCTGCGGGGAACAGCCATGTAGAAGGAAATGAATTTAGCAATTAGTTAAAATCAATAGCATGGAGAGTTAAATAAGGTTAACCACAGAGAGGGCTGAGACCTGTCATTAGGAGATCGGCCAATCAGCTCACGCTGCTGCGCAGTTGCCGGGCAGATTTACGAACGCAGCAGCCAGTCATAACAGGGGGGCGGGGCTTCACCAGGCAGCAGGGAGGAATGGAGAACGGAATGGTGGATGAAATTAAACTACCAAACATGGTAGTAGTTTCAGATTAAGTCTGAAACAGCAAATTAAAATGAATTCTACAGTCGGTCCAGCCACACATAGCGTCCGAATGAGAGGATATCATGTCAGTGTTTTAGTCTGGGGCTGTAGGGGTCATCAACTGTGTCCTGTGTGATAGCCCTTGTTTGCTCGTGGGTAATTACTTACTGCCTGATGGCTGACGACACACTTCTCTCCTCACACACATAAACGCTTTCCAAATACGCAAACACCCACAATCCCTTCTGGCCAGATCTGTTCAGTATTCACGGGGAGTGAAGCACAAGACAGCATGGGACTGCTTAGAGTATGAAGGTGCAAAGTGAGAGAGAGAGAGTGTGTGTGTGTGTAATAGGGATTAAGTAAAAGCTTTATGGCTTTAAATTGTGTGTCCTTTAATGCCGTACAGTGAGCATTCTTTATTAAACAAAAAGAATTGTATTGTTTGGTGATCATTCGGGTTGCAAAAGTACCAAATCCGTATCCAGTATGAGGGTCTGAAAAAGACAATACTGACACCATCATTTCTGGTCAACCGGTTCCTGGTTGTAAAACTAAATATGTTTTATTTATTTATTAGGATTTTAACGTCATGTTTTACACACTTGATTACATTAAGTTTAATATCAAACACAGTCATGGATAATTTTGTATCTCCAGTTCACCTCACGTGCATGTCTTTGGACTGTGGGAGGAAACCGGAGCTCCCGGAAGAAACCCACACAGACACAGGGAGAACATGCAAACCCCACACAGAAAGGAATTGAACCCAGGACCTTCTGGCTGTGAGGCGACAGTGCTACCCACTGAGCCACCGTGCCACCCTAAATGGGGTTTATGTTTTGAGAAATATACCCACAGTAATTTTCCAAATGTGCAACCAAACCATAACCAACTGCAAACAATGTCATCCTCTCTAGCATATACGATTACAATGTTAAATAAATCAAAGCCAAAACTGTATCGTTTATTTTACTAGTTCATTAAGTTTCAATTCAGTGTTTAAATCTTATTGGGAGCGTGTGTTGTTGGATTTGCAGTCCATACAATTAGTAACAGTGTACTGGGAAAGTGGAGCTTTTGTCTATCAATCGTAAGGTTGTGGGTTAAAATAAAGTCTCAGTTATGAAGTCACTGTTGGGTCCTTAAGCAAGGCCCTTGACCCTCTCAGCTTTAGTACAATAACAATGACTGACCCTGCTGTATGACCCCAGCTCCCAAACAAGCATGGACATGTAAAAAAAGATTTTTATTGTACTGTACAGTATATGTGTTTATGTATATATGACAAATACAGGCGTTCCACCTCCCCTCCAGCATGATCAGTTCTTATTATTAGTTAGTTATTATTATCATTATCACATTGTCTTTAGATTCTTTTAGTTTATCCTCCACTTTATATCTATCAGAGTATTTACTGATTATTTCCACAGCGCTGTTAGTGTGCATGCCCATTCCTACAACGTTTTCAGTTTCACAAATTCTAAATGTCAAACTGTCAAATCATGATTAACTTAAACGTGTCGAGTCCTCCGAGAGCCGAACAAGAAAATTATGATCGCTAAAATACAAAGAACAAGTCATAACCAGATTCCATAAACAAAGTGTCGAGGGAAAGTCTATTCTCCACAGATTTAAAGGTTTTCCCCAAAATGTCTGATCCTGATGTGTATTATTATATAAAGTGTTTACTTTTTTATCTTTAAGCAAGGCTGATGTATCTATAACTTCCAAACCTCAACTGTTAACTGGAAGTGTGAACATTTACATTTTCAGCATTTAGCGGACGGTTCTATCAAAAGCGGCTTACAGTACTGTGACAGTATATACTGTCTATGCAATTGGGGGTTACGGGCATTGCTCAAGAGCCTAATAGTGACAATCTGGCAGTGGTGTGGCTTGAACCAGCGACCTTTTGCTTACTAGTCCTAAGCACTAAGCTACAACTGCCTTAACTGCCTTAAAAGTTCATTTCCAGCCTGAAAGATCATCCAAAAGGTAAACAGCATTATTTCGTTTTTATTTTGACATAAAGTATTGTACAAGAAAATAAACTGAGTGCATCCCCCTTGTTTACCACAGATTGGTTAGCTTCTGGGAATATTGACATCACTTCCTGTGCTTCCTGATTATCCATTAAAACCATTCAAATGTAGTTAAAGTTATAAACGGGTTTGATGCCCCCTGGTGGTCAGCAGATATACACAGTCACATTTAACTGTGAATTATCCAGAGTTACTAAGTACACTCCAAGCAAGGGTGTTAAGGGCTGTGCACAAAGGCCCAACACTGGCCATGTGGCAGTGGAGGGGGGCCTGAACCAGCGACCTTCAAATGATTAGTCCGGTACCTTAACAACTGAGCTACCGCTGCCCATTCCCCTGCTACTGCTTACTGTCCGTATGGAGTGTGGAACTGGACTGTATTTTCATACACCTAGTAGTAATATGTGTTGCAGAAACTGAACTGAACTCAGTAATCATGTATACCGAGGTGTGAAAAAGTAAGTGCACCCTTTCTGGTATTCAGTAATACTTTCCCCTTCTCTCTTTCTATCCGTCCTTCAGCATAATGAGATATGTACAGAGCTAATCTGATTTACAGCCTTTACGGCAGCCACTACGTCTCAGGCATTGGCAGGGGGAGGTGATATGAAAGGAGGGGTGAACAAAGCAACAGATGGAGGTGTTAAATGTGGAGGATAATTGTGATGTAGGCAGGAGCAACAATGGAGGACGCAAAAATGAAAAACGATCAATATTTCTTTGACCTGCGAGTGCATAATTTCGTGTGACTCATGCGCTTTTCCTCTAGCTGTAAAATTGAATCGGCTCTAATTGAAAATTCGGGAGCATAACTCTTCCTCGCTTTCTGATTTAAGGGCCGCTGCTCCAGAGAGAACTGCAAGTACCTGCACCCTCCACCCCACCTGAAGACGCAGCTCGAAATCAATGGCAGGAATAATCTGATCCAGCAGAAGAACATGGCCATGCTGGCCCAGCAGATGCAGCTGGCCAACGCCATGATGCCTGGCACACAGCTCCAACATGTGGTACGACACGCACCCACCGAGTTCATCCTCACTGACCCTCTCGTATTACCACAATTACCGTCCTGCATCGTGAACGTCACCGTGAAATCAGATTAGTGATAATCGGACACCAGATATCTTTAGCACAGTGAGCTGAATCTATTGGATTAGAAAATATAACTGAATAAGGTTTAACAAGAGAGAATGTGAAACGAAAAACGATAGCCTGCTCCTAAAATCTTGCCCTACAAAATAGATACGGATAGGTTCACGATTCAGCCAAAAGTATGTGGACACCCATCCTAAGTGTTTTGGTCACAATTATTCCTAACATCTTAACATTCCTAAGATCTTAACATCATGCAAAGCGAATTAGTGGAATATGTTGATATATTATATTATTTTTTTACATCAGTTTATTGGGGGGGGGGCATTTTGAGTATATCCGAATATTGGGTAGGACTTGCTAACTGTAGGCGCCCAGTGGAGCTCCGTACCTGCAATATTTGGATATAAACCCACTTTACAGGATGCTTAATCAAGGTTTTTGCTCTAACTAAACGCAAATACCTTTTATGACCTTTTTACCATCTTTCCCAAGGGTTTCAATCATTCTGAAGCAGACCGTGAACAGAAACATGGATTTCAGGATTTGTAATTTGTACAGAGATGCAGTTGTTTCCTGTGCTGTCACTACAGGCTTTAAGCACCAATATAATGCTATATGGTGTTGGCCATTTCAGTTATCTTGGGGGCCGTGTACCTTTGGTTATTCCTCCTACACAGTAAAAAATAATTAAAAAAATATAAAAATGAAATATAGCTGAAACTATTCTGCTTTAGAGTATCCTATTCGAGTTCCTCCACGTTGTCACCCAAAAACAAACTTTTTTTTTATTGCATGTGCTTTTTGGAGTGAGATGCTCCAGGAAATAGATCAAGAGGGTGTTGTGAAAGTGGCCTTAATTGCGTATCTGGCCCCGTTCGGCTCAAGCCTTGCAGGTCTCAGTGGAAATGCTAAATAAACAGATTCCTCTTTTACATTCCTCATTGTCTTTTATATTCTCATTTAAAAACAATCTATTAGCGATTAAGCACGTCCGTTCAGAAAACCCATGAGGTTTGTTTTCCAATCATTCAGTCTAATAAAAAAAAAAAAAAAACGGAAATCACTGAAATCCCAAGACTGCCATGACACACAATGTATAAGCAAAACTATGAGGACGCGTCTCAAGTCAAGTCAAATGTATTTGTATAGCGCTTTTTACAATATACATTGGGTGTGTTCGAAAACCTAGGGAGCTCTCTACATAGACAGCATTTTACAGCATCCTATGCGCACTCGCAAGAAGGAGGCTCAATTATTGTTGATTTTTAATTAGTATACACTTGTACAAGTGTATTTATTTGCAAGTTCGGGCTTGTCAGGGACAGTTTAACCGTTTTCGGTACACGGAGGGAGATGTTATTTGACATGCTAGCGCATTGTGCCACCTCGTCCCATTGGTTTGAATGGCATGATGCTAACTGTGTTAGCTTAGTAAGCGAAACCCGATGTTATCGCTGTCTAGCTAGTGCATTCGAATAAGCTGCCTTATAACTTATTAGAATCCTCTCTACTTAGGCAGCAAGGCAGCTCCCTAGGTTTTCGAACACACCCATTGTCTCAAAGCAGCTTTACAGAATCCAGGACCAACAGACCAAAGACCCCAGTTGAGCAAGCCAAGGGCGACAGTGGCACAGTGGCAGGAAGAAACCGTAAGAGGAACCAGACTCAGCATGGACCTTCATCAGGTGTTTGATATGCTTCCATCTTTGTGTCAACAATTTAGGGAGGAGTGTAGAGGAATTCCAGTGACCTGCACAGAGCCGTGACCTCAACCTTATTAAACATTTTTGGGTTGAACTGGAACTTTGATTGTGAGCCCTACCTTATAAGTGAGCCAATAAGATGTCCAAGGTTATGGCCATGTGTCTACATACGTTTGGCCATAGTGTAGCTACAATTTAAGCAAATAAAACCCAAAAGTTAGGTGCATCAGGAGGACTGATTTTGGACCTTGTGTTGTCCCATCAACAAGACAAACGGCAGCATTTTGTGTGACCGGACAGACTAGACTTAAGTCCTTCAGTCCTCTGCCTGGTGTGTATGTAATTGCCCTGTCCTCTTTGTTTATTAAATTTCCATCTTTGTCCTGTCTATACAGTATATACAGAGTCCAACAATAATAAATCATAAATAGTCTTGATGGAAATTTTACACCATATCGGCTCTCCTCACACAAGAGGAGGTGATAAACGACAGAGAAGATTTAAAGAAAAGCTGAGAAAAAAAGTGACAGATCTTCAGTAACGGAGTGCAGGATGCTTTCTTCCCTCTCCACCACACAGGACGGTGAGAAGGACAGAGCCAAGGATGCCATGAAAGAGAAGACAGGCTGAGAGAAGAAAACGACGAGCCTGTTGAGAAAGATCTCGACACAAAGGCAAAAAGAGATGAAGGACTGAGATAGTCCATCTCATCTTCACTTCCAGGCTCCATCCCCGTCTATTCTGCTTTCATTTATTCATTCTGCATACGCTTTCATCCAAAGTGACTTCGGGAAGCGTTCAGAACCCTTCTCAGCTTCAACAGCCTTTACTCACAGGATTTTGGAGTGTGTCTGTGGGTATTCATGGCCATTGATTCAAAATAGAATTTATAAGGTAAAGTAATTGGGTTAAATCAGACAGCCTAGATCACAATAGGCGTTCCAATGTTTAATTTAAACAGTTGTTAGGGTGTGGCTGGGGCAGGGTTACATACCCTTGGTTTTGTAGTGTCGGGGATCTGCTTTTATCTTTACATTTTTATTTAAACTACAGAGAACAACAATAGCACAAACAGTGTGAAGGCCTTAGAGAAGTGAGGCTTTTAAAGGCTGGCTGCCAATCTACTGCAGTGCTGAAACCAGTTTTGACCACACTGATGTTTTATTACCATGATTTACTGTTATTGTTTATCATTATTAATCAGCTCGTCTTGTGTCTGTCTGCAGCCCATGTTCTCTGTCACACCCAGCCTGGCCACCAACGCCACGGTCGCAGCAGCGTTTAACCCGTATCTAAGCCCAGTGTCCCCGGGCCTGGTACCTACTGAGATTATGCCCAGCACACCTGTCTTAGTTACCAGCAGCCCCAACGTACCTGTACCTGCTGCAGCTGCCGCCGCTGCCCAGAAGCTCATGAGGACAGATCGACTGGAGGTGGGTCCACACACTGTTTAACACAAATATACAGTTAATGTAAATCTAGGACAGCATTACAGACACATTTAGGCGCTATGCACTACTATGAATCCTCTTCCCCCAATTTGCAGCTATAACAGCTTCCACTCTTCACTGAAAGATTTTTGCAGTTAGTGCCTCTCTATTTCCTCGACTGCTCCCGTTAGGGGTCGCCGGCGGACCGTGATCCGCATTATTGATTTGGCACAGTTTGCCCTTCCTGACACGACCCTCCCTATTTATCCGGGCTTGGGACCGGCACTACAACGCACTGGTTTATGCATCCTAGTGGCTGGGTACCTATAGGACAATTCAGTGTCTACAATTAGCCTGGCTGCATGTTTTTATACTGTGGGAGGAAACCGAAGCTCCTGGAGGAAACCCACACAGACACAGGGAGAACATGCAAACTCCGCACAGAAAGGACCCGGACCACCCCGCCTGGGGATCGAACCCAGGACCTTCTTGCTGTGAGGAGACAGTGCTACCCACTTAGCCACCAGGCAGTCAAGGTTCCAATTCATCACAAAGATAAAGTATGGACCTTCCCTTGTGCATTGGAGTACAGTCATGCTGGAACAACTTGTATTTAGGAATTACAAGGGCTGGGCACCCGGATCAGGGTGTATTTCCTGTTGGCACTGGACACAAAGCAACCCTGGAAAGGACAAAACGATTACGAAAAAATGGTTCAATTTAATGAATTTTAGACCCCTCAGTGGCATTTTAATGACATCTTCTGACCAATCAGAATCGAGGATGCGACTGTACAAACAAAATTAGAGAAAGTGCAATTTTGCTTTAATTTACGCCTCAAGCAAAACGGAGTCATGATCAGATTTCTTTAGTGTGCTGGGACTGGGATGAATCTGTCCGTAAGCGCCGAGTTTAAGTGGCAAGAAAAGTCATCAAGTGCTCTGATATGACTGATTAAGAAACTGATGGAAGCTCGGCTGTTAAAATATCAATTAAAACTGTAATCACTATCGGCCCGGTAATAGGGCCCACCAGGCAGAGGCCGATTATGTTCACGCTACATTGTTATAAATCACAGTATGTTTTGCTTGTTATTAGCAGCTCTAGTTGGAGATCTGTAATTAGCCACATCATGCTTGCTGTTAAGACGTTTGCTCGTTTTCTCGAGCGTCACGCGTCCCTTTGTGCACGACTTTCTTTCCCCCCGCTGTTATTCAAATCGCTCGATCAACCAGGACTCGTATAATAATACAGCAAATCAAAGACCTGGTGAGCATTGTTCAAACAGCTCCGTTTATTCGCTTTAATTATGGATTAAGTAGACGTCCGTTACTCCGTACTTCATCAACATAAATTCTTCATTAAACATGCCCGAGCAAACATAGGAAAAATGATACATGGATCATATCACACCCCTCCCGGGCTACACCGCCGGCTCGGCTACGAAACGCTGACAAAACAGCTCATTATTCTCTGAACGGGCTTTCCCACCAGTCACGGGGTAGATAAATCAGAAATGCTTGGCTAATTCCGCCCCCGCTCTGTTTGCCCATAATTATTAATTGGACAGCAAGTCAATGTCGTGCATAATGCATGGAGCAGGAGCGCGTCGCTGCCGACAGAACAGCACAGGAAGCCGCTGGGAGGCGAGTGAGAACCTGGATTAGAGGTTTGTTTGTGAAGCACAGTTCTGGTCTCCGCTGACCAGCAGCACGAGAATTAGTCTTGTTAGGACACTGAAAGTACTGCTGAGGGGGAAATTAGACGTGGAACCAAACGTAATCCGTGCTGATTCTGAGAGAAAAGAGCTTCACGCTGAGAGCGGTGCTGTTGTCAAGACTGGCAAAATCAAAATCAGTTGAGACTAAGATATGACTAAGAATAAAATCCAGGTTATAATTCTGATTTCTGAGTTTAATTCTGATTATAATTTTGATTCTAATTCTGGTTCTGGTTTTAATTCTACTTCTGATTCTGGTTCTAATTTAGATTCTGATTCTAATTCTGGTCCTGATTCTAATTTAGATTTTAATTCTTATTCTGATTCTGGTTCTGATTTTGTTCTAATTCTGGTTCTTATTCTGATTCTGGTTCTAAATCTGGTTCTGATTCTAATTCTGGTTCTGTCTCTAATTCTGGTTCTGGCTCTAATTCTGATTCTGGTTCTAATTCAAGTTCTGGTTCTAATTCTTTTTCTGATTCAGTTCTGATTCTGATTCTAGTTCTTATTCTGATTATAATTTTCATTCTGGTTCTAATTCTGATTCGAATTCAAATTCTGATTCTGATTTTAATTCTGATTATAATTTTGATTCTAATTTTGGTTCTGGTTTTAATTCTATTTTTGATTCTGGTTCTAATTTTGATTCTGGTTCTAATTCTGATTCAAATTCTGATTCAAATTCTGATTCAAATTCTGATTCAAATTTTGATTCTAATTCAGATTCTGGTTTTGATTCTAATTCATAAATATCTGGCCAAAAGTCCCCTCTTAATTAAGTTCAGTTGTGTCAGCAACACCCTGTCAGGTGTATAAAATCTATGCTTCAAATTAGTGGCAACAGTTTGGGGTAGGCACTTTTCTGTTCTGACACGATGACGTCAGATAAAAGCATCACGGCTTTGTGTTTCTGTTTTACGCCTTTCTCCTTCATCCGTCTCTGCCAGATCTCTCGCTCTTCAGTGGTCTCAGAAACCTCCTGACCCTTTTCATTGTTTTATTGTCTCCATACACATATACTCTCTTTCTCTCTCTCTCTCTCTCTCTCCATCTCTCGCTTATCGCTCTCGCTCCCTCCTTTCGCAGTGTCTGCCTGACAACAAGGCTGCCTCCGTCTCCTTAAAAAGCAGCCAGGCTGGAAAGCGGCGCGAGTGCCCAGCAGATTTCATTAGCTCCCCCTCGGCTATCACTCATGCCCATGACATCGACAAATCGCCAGAACCCACTGTGGGTGACATATCGTATTTAACCTTTCTGGTCAGTTCTGGTCAGACTGACCTATTAAATAGCAAAGCAAAGCCGGACCGATTTCCCAACATGAAAGTTTGTGCTTTCACTTCTGAGCATGGAATCGTTTTTATAAACCAATGTAATATGAAGTAAAACGTAAGCATGATTACATGGTCAAAAGTATGTGGACGTCAGACCACAAGATGGGCATTGAATGATTAATCATCTCTCTTTGTGGCCTCTATTTTTAGAGAAGTTTTTGTACAAGATTTTGGAGTGTGCCTGTAAAAATCTACACTCGTTCTTTCAAAAGAGCATTTGTGACATCCTGTGGCATTCCAGTTCATCCCAAAAGTTCTTTAAATTTGAGGTCAGTTGTGTGAAGTCGCTGGAGTTCCTCCACACCCCTGTCAAAGCTTGTTTATAGACCTGGCTTTGTACACAGGGGTTCAGTCATGCTGAAACAGTAGACGGTCTGCACCAAAATTGATTGCATACACCTGTTAGCAATGGGTATGGCAGAGACACCTACCCCTAGTGTTTAGAAGGGTGTGTCTATAATTTTGACCTTGTGCTGTACCTATGTCTTGGAGAAAATGCTGAAATTGTGGACAGCTGATCAGATCCTTAAATACTTTATATTTAAGGACTTATGGTGGTCTTGCTTTTCAAACAAATTAACATGTTGTGCTCATGGGACATCCCTAACCACTAGCTACTGACCTGTTTGTCAGGTTGGTCTTGCAGAATCTGAATGTGCAGATAGGGTGGTGTTTGTGATTTGTAAGGATTTGTCTTGGTTCCATCCTTCAGGTAATGCTGCTGTTCATGAGCAAAGCCTGTCTTGTGTAAAATACTGTATTAAACAAGCTTTATGTTCAGTGTCTGCCCCCTACTGGACATCAGTGAAAATTACACATCACATGGAGCAGCAGTTTTGTGAATTAACTTCAAAATAAATGACATATTTTACAATTTATCACGTGTTGAAATACTTGATGCGACTTGCAAAGCATGATCCTGGTACAACACATACTGTATATAGCGATTTATAAACCACAGACCCTTAAATAGGTGGGTTCTCAATGTAAATGTTCCACCTGCAGGATGCAGTCTAAGAAAAATGCATCAGTTTGTAGAGCAAATCTAAAAATCATTTGGATCCATTACATACATTTGGCCAGTTTAAAAGCACTCTGGGTTGTTACAACGGAATCCCTAAAGAAATATTAGGCTACAGGCACAGGTCCAAAATTGAGATCTACTAAAGTATAAACAAGAAAACTGGGCGATAAAACAAGGACCAAATTACGAGAGACAATAAAAAGAACTGTTTGATAATTTCGGTACAGCCAGAGGAACACAAGGGTAGAATTACACATACTAATGAAGGTTGGACACCCAGGACAGGTGTAAACAATGAACAGTCGGGCTACAAAAACACACAGGAGACGTGAACACAGACGGTGCAGCTCGCACCACCAATTAGTACCGGCATCACTCACCAAATCTCTGGGATCCTGGATTAGTCCAGTCCATTTAAAACGCTCCGGTAAAACAGGCTAGCACACCTGAATCTTCGAATCTCAGGTCTGCTCCCGGCAGGCTGGGCACCTACACAAACAACGATTGGCTTGTTGTTCAGGGAGAGTACCGGAGGGGATTCCTCAAAATCGATGCAAGTACGACCTCTGCTGGCTGATCGATGGTGCCTGCACAGAGGCGAGGGATAATGTGATCAGGGCGTGTCTCTCCGTACACAAAGCTGATCCGCATATGCACATGTGTCGGAAGTGTCAGTCACGGCTCTCCTCAGTCAGAGTGGAGGTCAATATCATTAGAGAGGAAGCGTCATGCAGTCAGGTAATTGGATACGACTAGTTTGGAATGAAAATTTGGGGAAAAAACGCTCCTGTGACATTACTGATTCCAAACAGGTCTTATACTCTCATCAGTACGGCAGATCAAGTGTGATTTTCTGGTAAATGCGGCTGCCACAACATTGTCCTGTGCAATCAATAATGCTGAGACCGAGCTTCTCCAGACGTCAGATAAAGATGTCATGTGTGCTGAAACGTCTGACAGATGAGTTCGTTGTTTGTCTGACTTTTCCAAAACTGACCTGAGACATCAAAACCAAAGCATGAACTGGTCAGGAGTTAATGGGATTTTCTGAGAGAACCACTTAGATTGAACCTCCTAGGTGAACTCATCTTAATATGCGTATCCTATTTAAATATATTAGCAGCTCACTGCTTGTTCTGCCCCGCCTATATTCCAGCCCTGGGTGGACGTTATGTGATGTGAATCACCTGTTAAAAATGTATGACGTCCTGTATTGCATGAGTGAGCTGCAACCCTGGTCCAGAATGTACTTTGCATTAAAAATACACAATAATAATAGAGTTTTCAACCCACATTTTGTCCATGTTTACTGCGATCCAGGCGAAATATAATCTGGTCCCACTGTGGTTTACAAAATGTAACATAAAGCCTCCACATGGGGGCGGTTGTGTACAAGTGTTTATGTGCCTGTTCAAATTTATTTAATAATTATGATTTAACTTTTTTGGCTTGTGACCCTTAAAAACCATGAATTTGAGGACCTGAAATAAAATTAAAGAAAGAAGATGAATGATCTCTCTCTCTCTCTCTCTCTCTCTCTCTCTCTCCCTCTCTCTCTCTCCCTCTCTCTCTCTCGTTAGGTGTGCCGGGAGTATCAGAGAGGAAACTGTACGCGAGGGGAGAACGACTGCCGCTTCGCACACCCGTCCGACAGCACCATGATTGACACCAACGACAACACGGTGACCGTGTGCATGGACTACATCAAGGGCCGCTGCTCGCGCGACAAGTGCAAGTACTTCCACCCTCCGACGCACCTGCAGGCCAAGATCAAGGCCGCGCAGCACCAGGTCAACCAGGCGGCCGCGGCCGCTGCCATGGTAGGTCGGTGCCAGTCCCTTCCCTGTTGTACCCAGCATCCTTTGTGCTTCTCGAGCGCCCATTTCAGGCTCTGCTCCTTTTCTGTACTAAGCTAAGGTTGCGGTAACGTAGCGTGAGCTGAGAGCAAATCAGCGTGTTCGCTTAACCCTGTGTCTCTTTCACCTGCTATAACTGTGTTATAACTGCTGTAACTGCAAAGTGACTATGTTTATGTCAGAATCATTTTCACTAGACGTCTCTGACTTTAAATAAACTGTAAATGTAATAATAGTTTCTATAAATCGAGGCGCTGTGTAGATTTCCTGGTTGTTGTAATGTTCGTGAAGCTTCAGTACATTTACAGTATAACTAGTATAACTAGTCTCTCTCTTCAGTAACTCATTACTGTGCATGCTTTAGTCGACTTATTTGTTGTATATTTGCATTCTGGTGATTTCTTTTTTGTTTGTTTGTTTTTTTGTTTTTGTTTTGTTTCTTTTCTCACCTCCCCAAACTGCACTGCTGCCCCATGATGCACCTCTGCTTGCTGTTTATGTTAATGCGCTTGACCCCCATTGGCCCATTGCCATCATGTGCTCGCTGCCTGCTAATTAAGACTCAGTCGGCTGTCAAACCGCTGAAGCGACCCCTCGAGGCAACCTTTGACCTGGTACTATGTCCTTTCACCTTTTAGCTTGGCATGTAGCTCTGTTGTAGTGACTATAAAGAACTAAAACCTTCAGCAGACGGGGGTGATTTACTGATTGTGCTGAATTGTACTGGATCAAACGATCAAAATGTAAAAACGACCCAGAAAATGTTGAATATTATTAACACTATTATACATAAACAGATAAAAAACAGTAAAAAATATTGATTTTTGTTGAAACCACAGTCAGTTTATCACCTCTAATGACATGGTGTGCACAAATGTGATGTTTTCTTTTATGTAAATTAATAAAATATCAGCTTTTATAATTGTTTTCTCTGTAATTGCATGAAAATTGCTGTTTATAGAATTGCATGTGCAGTTTCTATTTATATGTAGAGAGATATAACAAGGGGAAAATGATTATTATACTAAGATTTTATTAATAGTATTCCTTTTAAAGATACCTGCCATGGAGCTAGCAGTGCAGTCCTATTTAAAGCTATTATTATTATAATTATTATTATTATTATTGACCCAGAATTTGTAACAGTAAATATTTGTGGGTTTAATTCCTGAATAGTACTCATATAAGTATAAACCTGACAGTATAAATATCATTTTTGTCCGCTAATTTTACCCTTTTTCTCCCTGTTCTCTCTCTGTTCGGATGGCAGGGGATTCCATCCGTTATGCCTCCATTACCAAAGAGACCCGCACTTGAAAAAACCAACGGTGCCACAGCCATGTTCAACACTGGCATGTTCCAGTACCAACAGGCCCTTGCCAACATGCAGTTCCATCAGCAGGCAGCCTTCATACCATCAGGTAGGACCCACACACGTGTTGATTCGTTCGTTTAGCTAATTAGAAGCCTGATTGCAGTCTGATAAGTACAATAAGCCGATTTAAACAATATTAAACCTTGGGTCTGATATGTGATTGGTGACTGACTACTGCATGCAGGAGCTGCCAAATTCAGAATAAACCTTCAGTACTATTTGTACTATATACTACACTATATCTCTATAGATGTATATATATAACAATTACACTTGTCATCTGGTCTGAACAGGGTTTTAATGTCTGATAATTATCATAGTAAACCCTGATCAGGACTTTATATATATAGTAATTAGACAACCCTAATAATCCTGTTTAAAAAGGCTTTATTTACAGTGTTTATTTATTAGGCACATCAGAACACACACACACTTATCTACTTATACTTCAATTATAAATAATTACATTAGAGTTTTTATAGCACCCTGTCATGCCTTCAGTTCTACAGAGTTTGCACATTTTATTGGACTAATGCAGTCCTCTGTATCAACTGTTGGTGGCGTCCTGCATCAGACTGTCTGATATTGTTATACACGATCACATCATGTGATGGTGTGCAGTTTTGCTTGTGATTCCCAGGGTGTCTAAATTATATATAAAAGTTTATTAAAAGAGCTACACATGTGTGAAGAGAACTAACAACTCAACCACTTTCATACTTTCATCTGAACCGGCTTCTGAAGCACTACTGGGCACAAATGTGGCACATCAGAGATTCTCAGACTGAATCCTCCGAACATCAGACCAACTTTTAAAATTTTACTGCTAGAATTAGATTAATGTGTTAATGTGTGTTAAGAAAATTCACCACCACCACCAATGGAACCACAAACTTTACGCTCATGAGTATGTGGAGCAGCCCCGGTTCTGGACTGCTTTGCTTGGGGGGGCAAAGACACAATTTGGGGGGGCAATGCCCCCCTCAGCCCCCCCTAGCCCCGGTTCTGGACTGCTTTGCTTGGGGGGGCAAAGACACAATTTGGGGGGGCAATGCCCCCCTCAGCCCCCCCCTAGCGCCGGCCCTGATGTGGAGACTCTTCATACATTACATTTATAATTATGGCATTTAGCAGATGCTTTTGTCTAGTAGTTATGGTACTGGACTAGTAATCGGAAGGTTGCTGGTTCAAACCCTCATCAATGCCAGGTTGCCACTGTTGGGCCCTTGAGCAAGGCCCTTAACCCTTAATTGCTTAGACTGTGACTTGGATAAAGGCGTCTGCTAAATGCTGAAAGTGTAAAGATCATCTTGAGACCCCCTAACTGAAAGATAAATCCCCAAAATATCAGGGCAGTGGTAGCTTGGTGGTAAAGATACTGGACTAGTAATCGGAAGGTTGCTGAGTTATGCCCCATGGCTGTCAAGTTCAACTGTTGGGCCCTTGAGCAAGGCCCTTACCCTTAATTGCTCACAGTGTAATGAGCTATATTTAAGCATTTCACTGACAAGCAAGGTCTTCTACAAAGGATTTTGAAGATTTTGGAGCGTATCTGTAATCTGAAATTTGTGCCCATGGGTGTGGCTCAAGCACTTTAACTCCATATAATAGGGGTGTCCCTAATATATAGCTCTATATAATCCACATGTAGCTCTTTTGATGTGATTGTACTAATATGGAATGTAATGATTTTACTGTAACGATGATTTATTATCATGTAACAGTCAGTAATTGATGAAGTTTATTCTTCTGTACCCGTAACCTTTCTCTCCTCTGTTTTTTTTTGTGTTCTCCGTTCTAATGGCACGCACGACGGGTTGTGTTGATTCTCCTCCACCTCCTTCTGCATTTCCTCTTCACGTCCTGTTGCAATGCATGATGGACAGGCTCGATATTGTGCATGACACCTGCAGCAAGTGTTGGTAGGTGCCACTCTTCCTTCTTGATTGTCGTTCTCGCACACTCTGTTTCACACTGTTTCAGGCGCAACTTAGTGGAGGGTTTTGGGCAGGACTTGAATTAATTATTGTGTCGTGACTTTTATCTGACATTTTACTGAGAGAATAACGACAATAACGACAAAACGTGTGACTGATGATTGAGGTTCACTGGTAGCAGGTTGATTTCTTTACTGTTAAATGAATCATTTATAAATACTGTGCCATGAAAAGTTGCCCAACACTTTTCACCAATAACAACGCTGACTTAGAGGATTTTTAAGGTCTAAAACTCATTGACTTGAATCTCAGCTCTGCTACCGGCAGGCTGGGCACCTACTTGAACAACGATTGGCTTGTTATTCAGTAAGGAGATTCCTCATAACTGGTGCAAGTACGACCTCTGCTGGCTGATCGATGGCACCTGCACAGAATCGAGGGATAGTGCGCTGATCAGGGTGTGTCTCTCCACACACAAAGCTGATCCACATATGAACTCGCCCCGTGTGTCAGTCACGGCTCTCCTCAGTCAGAGTGGAGGTCAACATCAGTAGAGAGGAAGCGTAATGCAATCGGATAATTAGATACGACTAGATTGGGAGGGAAATTGGGGGGAAAATGCTATTTTTGAGGTCAGGAGCTGATGGCTGACAAGGTTTGGCTCGCATTCCAATTCATCCCAAAGGTGTTCAATAGGGTCTAGGTCAAGGGTCTGTGCAGATCACTGGAAATTCTCCATCATGAATGTCCAGGGACACGATTTCTAGAAATTTTATTCAGCAAAGTTAAAGAATTATGTTATAATTTACTTAATAAAATGGATTGTGTACACCTGCTACCACGTAAATTACATAATAAGAAGTTGTGTCTATGTATTTTTTAGCCATATAGTGTAAAATAATAAGGGCTGATTATTTTCCCAAGGCACTGTAAATCAAATTAAAGTATGAAGTAATTTTAATAGTGAAATATTGTATATTTAATGTTTAAAGTCTCAGTGAAATGTTGCTGTTCTGCACTACAGCATGTCGTACTACTAATATATCGAACCCTTACTTACGGCACCTTATGGCATGGCTTTAGCTTCCATAACCCGCCTTCATTGAAAGTAATCGTTTAGATGTCACATCTGCCCTGTCCCCATGTTCATTTTTGGTTATTTGGTTTTCCCTCCGAAAGTTCCCATGATGCACGGTGCTTCAGCAGCCACTGTGTCAGCAGCCACCACATCTGCCACAAGTGTTCCCTTCGCAACAGCCACAGCCAATCAGGTTTGCTCCTTTACCGCTTTCCCTCTGCTTTCCATCAGTCTGTCGGTCTGTCGTGCGTCTGTCTGTGTCGTGTGTGTTGTGTGCACGTCTGTGTGGTGACGGGTGGGCGGTCACGCCTTGTTTGTGCTGTTCCTACTGACCTCCGTCCGGTTAACCTGCATGGAAACGTAGTCGTGAGCCGCAAACGTTAAGCACACAGTCAGACTCATGCGGCGTATTCTTCGCTACGCCTGGTGTACGGTGTGTGTTGCTATTTATTTGACATGAATAATAATAGTTGTAAGACATTATAGGTTTATTATAGTGATATCTAATTATAAATATTCAACCACGTTTTTTAGGTTTAGTGCATACACTCTATGGTCAAAATTATATAGACGGTCCTTCTAATTGCTGAGATTAGGCATTTCAAATGCATTTTTTACACAGGCCGTATCTGTTACAGCATGACTGTGCCCGTATAAAAATGCAGGTTTGTTGGAACACAGCCGTTCCTGCTGGACTCATTTTCTCTCTCTTTTCTAGATTCCAGTAATATCTGCAGATCAGCTGACTAGTCACAAGTACATGACTCAGATGTAGGAGCAGACTTTAAACAGTAAGTTTAAATAACAATTACAAACATGATTTTGATTTTGTGGTTTTGAAGACGGTCAGAAATATGTGGACACCCCTTCTAATTGTTAAGTTCAGGTGTTTGAGGCACATCCATCACTAACAGGTTACAAAATCAGCTACATAAAACAAATTCCAGGCCTTTTCCATAAAGGCTTAGTTTGAGTCCAGAACTTAACCCCACTAAATATATTTGGGATGAATTAGCCTTCTTATCTGACCTGGCTTCACAAATGCATTTATGAATGGGCACAAATCCCCATAGACACAGGGCAAAATCTGTCAAACTAAAAAGTGAAAGCTGTTAAAGCTGCAAAAGCTTAAGTTGAATCAACATATAGATAGTTGGAAGGACAGAAAGACAGACAGATAGATAGACAGATATTTTATTGATCTCTAATTGTAATTCTTTCCCTCAAATCTACACTTAATTACTATTATGACAGTAAAAAGATGCTACTTTATATTATTTTTGAGTTTTTTGATCATTAACTTAACTCTATACAAAATCATTTATGTATGATGTTATTTTTAGGTTATGAATCTGCATTTCTGATCTCTGTATGTCTTTTTTCCCCACCAGATCACATCCAAGTGTGCTCGTGTGCCGTCCGAATTTTAGGATCCACCCTTTACACACCATCCAGAGCAAAAGAATAAAAGAAACCATGTCACCATTCCCTGGAATGACGGAAAACACGCATGCTAACACTGATAAGGATTCCATTAGCTCAGCTGGGGTCTTGAAAACTGTTTTCTATGAGTTTGTTTTGGTAATCGGGGCTATAAGAGCATCACCGTCTGCCTTTTTCTGTGTGTGGATGGTGCAGAGCATGCCTAAACCATTACAGTGAGAAAAGGCGAACCCACAGTGGTGTCTTGTTTTCGGTTTTTGGTTGTTGTTTTTTTTTTTGGTACTTTGTTTTCCGGGGTGTTGTGGGACATTTAGTTTCATTTATGGTTTACAAACTATGGTGCACCTTGAAAACCTATTAAAAATAATGTAAAAGGAACAGCGAATGCTACATAAGACTAGATATCGTGCATGCAGTGTTCCATTCGTGAGCAGATCTTTTTTCTATAAGATTGTAAGAGGTGCGGGGTGGTGATGGGGGGGTATACGGGGGCGGTAATGGGGGACACTTGCAAAATGACAACTGAATGTCGTAGATCTAAAATACAGCAGTGTTCCTTTTCTCGAAGCACACTGAAGCGCCGATCTTCATGTTGCAGACTCCACATCAAGTGCCATAGACAGTACTCGCATCCAAATAAGATACATTAGACTTACTGTCGAGGAGTTTTGTGTTCGTTATTAATGCCTTTAAGTCTAATGTTCTGTC